>NC_068344.1:21558822-21641580 GCF_014633365.1 Diospyros lotus
AAAAATGTTTAAAAGTGTCCCATTGGACCCTATCTCCAATCCATCCTCGAAATCTGCTGCTAATCACAATTATTCTACAGCTTGCATGTCCAGCACAAAACAGAACCAGCAGGAGTCAATCAAATAACACCAACTAGAAGCCTTAATTCCACTACGTGGCATCAGTTACATGGATTATATCTGCTTTTTTTTTTCTTTTTTGAGATACAGTGAAATTCTTGAAGAGCTTGAGATTATTCTTTTGAGTTAATAGACAAGCATTGATTTATCAAGATTCCTAATTACACAGAACTTGATTTTCATCCCCCCCCCCCCCCCCCTCCTCTGTCTCTATGCTTACTCTCTTCTCCTCCTTTATTTTCTTCTTCGTTACCTTTCTCTTCTCTTGGATTTATTCTTCTCCTTTCTCTCTCAGCATAAATCTTTTCCCTCGATTCTACACCAGATATACTTTGTGACACTGAAATGATAGATTTTTTCTTTTTAATTACAATCGGTAATGCACTAGCTTTCACTCTACTTGAGCCCTTAGATTGATAATGACAACATGCCAAACTTTAATCCCATTGAGGTTTATAGATTTTAGCTCACCAACCATCTCTATCTATGATTAAATGTTCTGTAAGGTCATTATAATCAAGGCCATGCTTAAGAGTTTTCCACCAAGTCTTTATTGGTCTTTCTCAACCTCTTCTACTACATTTTTTCATTCCATTAATCCTCCTCATATGAGCATCTATTGGGTCTTTTACTTGATCAAAGTATCTTAATCATTATTCATATCTCACACATCTTATAGCTGTCTAATAACATTATGTGCCATATAACAGATTAGTCTTATTGATGTCTGATAACACTGCCTTTTTAGCTTTAAAAAGATTTTTCTATTGCATACAATGCCAACACATGAAAAAAATGAGAAGGTAGATGTGCGACCATAGAAGAAAAGACAAAATAAGAACAAAATCATACGTAATAAAGCTAGAGTGGCACATGTCAAAATTAAAATGCACCAGTTACTATTACAATGGCCTGGACATTGGATGTAATGGCCTTACTAATGAGATGCCATCTCTATACCAATGAGATGCCCAAAGGCCTAGAATTCATGTATCTGACTCACCTATTAGGATTAAGGATTGTGTTTGTTGTTGTATAAAATGCCCAAAACACTTCTTCATTTTATCCATTTTGCCTTGATTATGAGTAGCATTCTCAATAATCTCCTTGTCTTTTTGGACAATGAATCCAAAATAGTTGAACTCGTTTTTTTCTTGAAATAATTTGATCTTCAAGTTTCAACATAACATCATTCATATTTCTATTTTTACTAAGCATTCAATATGTTCAGTTTTTGATCTGCTCAACTTCAAGTCTTTGAATTCTAAGATCCCCTCCATACATCAAGTTTTTTAGTCACACCTTATTTTTGTGTTGTTCACCAATGCAAATAGATTACACCAAGGCACCTCTTATTGCATATGCTTGGTAAGTTCATTTGTTACTAAAGCAAAGATATAAGGGCTTAGAGTAGATCCTTGATTTAGTCCAATTGTAACCGAAAAAGTCTGTACCACCTCCACAAGTTCTAAAATGTGTTTCTACTCTATCATACATCTTCAAAAACCTGTATATATAAGCAACTTGGATTCCACTTTCTCTAAAAAATCCTCCACAAGACTTCTCTATGAACTTTGTAATAAACTTTTTATAAATCTACAAACACTATGTAAATCTTTTTTGCTTATGGAAAAAAGAGAAATAACATATTTGAAGGAAAAAGAATTATACCTCCAAGGCATCAATCTCCTCCAATGAGGGCTTTCTCTTTGGTGCATCATCCTCAATTTCAATGTTTAAGGAACTTTTGAGTGACTGCATTGAGGTGGAACTAAAGGAATCCCGTCCAAGAATCATATGAACTGCCTTTACCATTTGTGCCATGGTATTTGACTGCATTATTCAAAGTTTTAAAGTCTGGTTGAAGGGGCATACATTCATCTAGTCAGCAATATTCACAAAATAAGAGGGGGATACCTTGATAACATATAAGGGCAACTTGTGAAATTTAGCTACACCACGAATCCAGGGGTTCTGCTTCACTTCGGAACTGGACGCTAAAATTGCATCTGCTCTTCCAATGTCATCACTTACATCTATCTCATCCTCAAGCCCCATAACACTTGCAACTTGAAGTAGATCGGCTTCCAGGATCTAAAAGACAGACAAATTGTATATGAACTCAAATTTTCAGTTTTAGTTTGGTGTTAGGTGCTGGATAGTATAATCTTACTATATCCTGTAAGAGAAGGATTATGACAGATGGGACCCTTGTGTATTCAATGAATTGGGGTCAGGCCCTTGGTTGCAAGCCACTAATGCTACGAGCATAGGGTTCAGAGTTTTCCAGCCTACTTAATACAAGTAAGAACCTGGAATCAGCATGGCAACGAAAATCAACAGTATGATAGCATTGTTGAGCATGTGGTGTGAGAGGGAATTCCAAATTTGAATTCTCGCTTTTTTAAGATACAAAAAACTTCTTCTAGGCATGGGCACTCCTATTCCACCAAGCTACATGTGCAGTGCAGGTTTATCTTGATTATTAAAGAAGCATGAACATTAATTTCCAAGCTATTTAAACTTAAGTACCTTATTTCCATATATATCCTTCAACAACATACAAGGACAGAAGGTAGAAGATGAACAAGTGATAATCGAAACTTTAGCAATATACCTTGTAAGTGTAAACATACACTGGTGATCTCCACTTGCTAAAATTTCTATTCCCACTCAATTTCTTGAAATTATTTTGAGAATAACCTTCATCTTCTTTGTCACACTGTATTTGAGGTCTTTCTTCACTGTTGTCCAGCTCAGCTTCTTCTATAAGGTTCTTCTTGGGCATTGGAGTAGACTTCAAAGAACGATTTGCTTCAACATCCATATGACGGACTTCAAACAGAGGAGTTTTTCCTACCATAGAAATTTCAAATCAGATTAACCATTTATTGCTTCCAATTCCGAAACATGTTTGCAGACACCATATTATATAAGTAATTGCTTAAAAGTTCATGAGAAAGGACAAGGTTTAGATACCTGCTAGTATAGCATCAACAGATGCATCCAACCGATGATGCACACAGCATTCAGTTCTAGATATCATCTCTACTGCACACGTAAATGTAGAAGGCCCTTTCCTCTCAAGAATTGTCTTCTGCACTTTCCTTTTCTTTGCTTCCTCATCACCAAGTGTTACACTCTATTCAAAAGGAACCAAACTTCAATCAACTGATTCTCAAGGCATAGCTGGACAGGGTTATAGTCAATTGCAGTTGGATGTCTAAATTTATTTTATAGGTCAACATAATACATCAAGATTGATCTTCGTGAGAAAGAAAGGTAAATGATCAAGCTTTAAGAAAAGAGTTTACAAAGTTTGATTGCTTGACTTGTAAAATATTTTGGACCCTGAAGAGGAAGGTTGGAGACCTTCCCTTTCAGGTTTATCTTTTAAGTACATTTCTGAGGATCATAGAGAGAGGCTTCTTAGATCTCTTTCCAAGGATGAGGTTTCAAGGGTTTTAGGTAATCCAAATGGTGGATACAGACCTTACGGCTTCTCTTTAGTTTTTGATTTTTTTTTTCCAGCATTATTGGAGCTTTATTGGTTTGCATGTTATCCTGGCCTGTCATGAGCTCTGTGGGTTGGACAGCTCTCTGAGGAGTTTGAAAGCTGTTGCTATTATCAGGAGTGTTTTGGATTTGAAGATTTTAGGCCCGTTAATTTTGTAGGTAGTATTTATAAGATTCTTACTAAGCTCTTGTCTATGACACTCAAAGAGGTTAATTAATAGTGTTGTTAAGACTCCCATAACATCTTTGTGTAGGGTAAGCAGATACCGGGCACAGTTCCAATTACTAATGAGTATCTAGATTCTAGGTTGAAAGGTGGTCTTCACAGTCTTGTATGCAAACCATAGTTGTCAAAGGCGCCAAGCACACTGGGGCCCAAATTAGTGCTTGTGACCTAGGCACGAGGTGCAAGGTGAAGCAAGAGCCTCAAGCACATGAGGTGCACATTTATTCAAAATGCTTACAAAATACTTGCACACTATCGTTTTCAATATGAACCTATAAGGAGATGGACCCAAACTCATAAAATCATAAATGACAAATGACCAACCAGATAATAACAATTAATATTATTGCAGAAAAAAAATTAGTTTCTTCTAATTGCAAGAGAGATTAGAGAAAAGAAATTATAGCACAACACACTGCAAAAAAAACAATTATAGGAAAACAATTAGTTTTTTCTAATTTCTTTTGCAATTAGAAGAAAGAAAAAAATACAGTAGAACACATAGAAAAGAACAGTTACAGAAAACTATTAGTTTCTTCTTTTAAATTGCAAAAGAAATTAGAAGAGAAAAAAAAGTAGTACAACACACAATGAAAACATTCGTTTCTTAGCAAAAAATTAGAAGAAAGAAAGAAAAATGAAACAGAAAACAGATGTAAGTAGTTCTCCAACAAGTGAACATCTCTCCTAAAGGATCCTGACAGCAAGTGGGAGATTCAGCAGAGACCTCTGACTTACACCGCTAGGTTTGCCTCTCACCAATATACTCTCTAAGATGACAAATGGACAAGAAATATGATTTTAATACATTGATATATACAAGGCATGTGCCTCACGTGCCTTACATGAGGCGAGTGCCTCATGTGCCTAGGTAGCACCTCAAGCATGGTGTTGCACCATGGTGGTGATGAGGTGCACAGAGTTGCACCTCTGTTCGCCTTGCGCCCAAGCACGCCTCAGGTGCACCTTTGACAACTATGATGCAAACTTGGTATTTATAAAACTTCAGATCATGTCATCTCGAAATTCTTATTGTTGTTACAAATATAGCAGAATTTAATCTAAAGTGGAGAGGTTGGGCTAGTGGAGACTTCAATTTGTTTGCTCCTAACCTTGGGTGTAAAGTTGGCAGCCTTCATAATATATATTTGGGTTTATCTTCCAGCTTTCAAAGCCAAGGTTATTCAGATTGGGGATTTCTTGGAAAATATAGTACCTTAACCTCCTCGTAAAGCAAGAAAAATTAATCTCACTAAGAGTGTGCTTTTTAATCTTCCTACTTAATTATCTTTCTATGTTTAAGAATCATTGTGTCTATTATAAATAGGTTGGACAAGTTTCAGAGGGATCTTCTATAGGGTGGTGAGTTGAAGTATCATTTAGTTAAACGGGATTAGGCTTGTCTTTCAAAGAGCAAGGGCAGGTTAGGCACTAGAAAATCGGGTCCTCCAAACTAAATCTTACTTGAAAAATGGTTATGGAGGTTTGCCAGTAAGTGACAGTTTTTGGATTAGAATTATTATTTTGTAAGAAAGATAATGTGTTGAGGGATTGGTCTACATCTAGGATTCCTTCTCTGTATATAGTTGGCTTATGGAGGGTCACCACTGTTGAGCTAACTTACTCATATTAATTAAGTTTTAATGATTAACAAAAAGAGTATTTTTAAATATACTAATTGTAGTATTGAATTATTTTCGATTAATTTATAAAATATTTTTCATAGTACACGTATTACTAAAAATATTATTTTCCATTAAAATTATCTTTCAAGTAATTTTAAAATGCATAAAAAAATTATATAAAAATATATTTTTTCAAAATGCTACAGAGAATAGTGAATGATGAACAATGAATAGTGAATAGTAATTGAACCGTTGTGAATAGTAATCCAATCGTTATGAATAGTGATTTTTTAAAAATGCCTATAAATACCCCTAAACTCATTGTAAAGATCATCCATTGCACATATTGCATACCAAAGCACCCAAAAGCTCTCTAACGCTCTCAAGCAAAAACCCAAGTAATCTAAGGCTCTCAAAACTACATTGCACATCCACCAAAGAGCCACAAGGCAAGAGGAGAAAAAGATATTGCAAAACCAAATCCGATCTTCTCCATTCAAACCAAGGTCACTGATTTATTTAATTATTTTTATTGCCTTGTATGTATATTTGCGCTTAATTGCTTATTCATTTGTGTCCAAGTGTGGACAACTAATTGTAATCACTTAAACTATTATCGTGGCCTGTATAGGTTTCCTAGAACTGTTAAAATCTAGGTGTATCTAGTTTTTAAAGTAAGCTAGGGAGAAAACCTTGGTGTAGTGATTTCCTAGAACCCGTTATAATCTAGGAGTATATCTAGTTTCCAATGTGAGCTAGTATGGAAACCATGGTGAAATTAGTGGAACCCCAAGGGTGGTTGAGACCTTGGGAGAATAGAGTAGGTGTGTGTGGAGATATTGAATCACTACAAATTGTTTTGTGTCTCATTTATTTATTCTTGCTATATCCTGTGGCCCGAAATTTATTAATCTCAAATAAACATAGTTACAAAAGTTGAATTTGTTTAAAATTAAATAACAAGAATTTTAATTAAGTAAATTGCCGAAACTTTTAATCACTCAATTCACCCCCCTCTTGAGTGGCCATACCCTAAGGGACCTATAACCACGAGAGGTTGTGAGGACTTTCATAAGGTCATTTAGGTCACCATCGTGAATGCAACCAAGGTTAGATTTTGGTTGGAAAGTTGGAGTGGTCATAGGGCTTTTGTCCTTAGCATTTTAGGTTGCTTGTTAATGAGGTGACTGTGGTTGGTGTTCCTTACTATCTACCTCCAAGTAGTGCAGTCCTCAAGGTTTATATGTGATTTTGATCGCTACAAAATATACGCCTCACAAGCACTTTACAGCTTGCTTTGTTGTCATCTTTTGAACAGGCAGCGGGTGAGTATATGGATATAGTGCCCATCACAAGGGGGAAGTTTCAATATTCACCCTTTGTAATATGGATTTCTGGCTTTACTTGGAAAGCAGTTTGAAATTCAAGTGCCCCTCCTAGGGTTACCTTATTTGTGTTGGTCAGCTACCCTTTGGCTCTGCCTTACTACCGATGACTTGAGGAAGCAAAGACAGGTTGTCATGTATTAGTATTATGTGTAAAAGAAGTGAAGAGAATCATCTTTACTGTCCAATGTCTAGTGAAGTTTAGGCTTATGTTTACTAGATGTTGAGGATTTAGTGGGTTATGCTTGGTTGGACCATGACTAGGAATTTGTAGATCATCCAAGACAATCTTTAGCCAAAACAGTTCACATAGATCAAGGGTTATAACCTAGCATTCAGCTTCTGTACTAGACCAAGCCACTATACTTGCTTTTAACTTCTCCAGGATACTAAATTTTCTCTTAAGAACACACACCTAAGGTAGACCTTCTATTCACAAGAGAACCACCATAATCAGCATATGTGTATCCAGTAACTGCCAAATTCTCCCCTGATTTGAACAAAATCCCTTTTTCAGGTGTTGCCTTTAGATAATACAAGATCCTTCTCACTGCTTACATATGCTCTTTAGTTGAATTGTGCATAAATTGGCTCACCTAGTTGACAACAAATGCAATGCTAGGTCTTGTGTGAGATAGATAAATTAAATGGACCTCTGGTACCTTCCTTTGTCTACCAGTGGACAATTAGATCTCCCCCCAAATTTGAGGTTTGGTTTTTGGTACCTTCCTTTGTCTACTAGTGGACAATCAGATCTCCCCCCAAATTTGAGGTTTGGTTCCACTGGAGTACTAGCTGTTTTGCCTCCTAGAAACCCGATTTCTTTCAATTCTAGTCATGTAATGCCTCCTTTACTGTCCTAGGAATGATTATGGCATTAAGGGAAGACAAAAAACTCTTACGTTTGGGTGAAAGACGATGGTAGGAAATATAATTGACCATGGGATGTTGCGTGCAGCTTCTAACTCCTTTTCTAACAGCAATAGGTAAATCCAAATCATTGTGAATAGGGTTAGAATGAGTAGGGGATTGAGATGGTTCAATACATGGCTTTGGAATAGATGTTGGTCCCTGCTTTGCACATGAAATAGGTTGAACCCTCTTGTAACATAAAGTGAACCCTTAAACCTAGCAGGGGATGGCATCAATGGTTGGTTTGGAAGAGAACTTTGGTGAGGTAGTGCACCTAGTGGTGATGATGACCCTTCTAAATCCAAAGACTCTAGTACAGGGGGGACAGGTAAGTTAGATAAGTCAAAACTAAGCTGTCCACCAAGTGCAGACTCTAGCGTATTGCTTTGCTGTTGGCCTAGGTCCAAGGACAAGTCCAAATTAGGAAGATTCCCATGCTCCCTATGGTCACTAGAAATTGTCTCCCCCTGGTGACCATAAAAAGAAGGCTTAAAAAGGACTGAGTTTCAATAAAGGTTACATCCTTAGACGTAAAGAATTTTCGCGTGAGAGGATGACAACATTTATAGCCCTTTTGGGTAGGAGAGTAGCCAATAAAAATACACCTAAGTGCTCTAAGATCAAATTTATCCCTGTGGTGTTTAGAAATGTGAACAAAAGCCACGCACCTGAATACATTAAGAGGAAAGGAAGCATGAATGCCAATTTCAGGAAAGTGAGATGAAAGACACTGAAAGGGACTGAGACCTTTTAGTACTTTAGAAGGAACCCAGTTAATAAGAGAGGTTGCAATTAACACTGCCTCACCCCAAAAAGATTTAGGAACATGATATTGATGTAAGAGAGCTCAAGTCACATTAAGTAGATGCTTCATCTTTCTTTCAACTGTTGAATTTGAAATTTGGCACAATGAATGGCACACACACCCAAGAGGGGGGTGAATGGGGTGATTGAGAAATTAAAAAACCTTTTATGAGGTTTTCAAAAATGATTCACAAAAAGTGAAATGAACACAAACAATAAAATAAATGCAAGAGGGACACAACGATATATAATGGTTCAGCTAAACCAAGCCTAATCCACTACCTTAACTCCTTACTAAGGATTTGAAAATATTCACTAAAACATTCTACCACACTCGGTAGGCCCTTTAGCATAAACCACTAGGAATTTACAACCTCCTACTATCAAAGTAGGCCCTCTAGATTTAAAAGCTAGGAGATACAAGAATAATACAATTGGAGAGGATCTGAGAGATAAATCTCTCAGTTACAAATGTCTCTCAACAAAAATACAAAGGCTTGAATAAATTGAAACAAATAAAGCTCAAAACCTTTTTGAGATAAAAATGAAAGCTCAAATGAATTTATTTTTCTTCATTAGACAACTCAAGTGCTTCCTTGAATGGTATTTATAGGCATCCCAAGAGTTTCAAAAGAAACTAGCTATTTATAGCCGTTGGACCTGCAAAACTAGTTGTTCGAGACAAAAATGGTCAACAACTTTTAAGAACCGGTTGATCGTGTATACGAAATGGTCGATAGGAAGTCAACTTTTGATAGAGGGAGTCAACTTCTCCAGGCAAGAGTCGACTATCCAAAAGCTAGCTCTTGGCCAAGTCAACTCTACACATCATGAGTTAATCAGTGTGTGGAGTTGTACTTGGTGTTCTTGTTTTCTACAACCTAAGACTTGGCACAAATGGCTTGCTATGGCTCAATGGTGGTACAACTCCAGTCACCATTGCTCCATAAAGAGATCTCCTTTTGAAGCTCTTTACGGCTACAAGCCTCCTTTGCTACCAGCCTTGGGAGACTTTTCGACAGTTGCAACCCTAAATACCTACCTACAACAAAGGCAACAGGCCTTACAAGTACTTAAGACAGAATTGGCTAACTCCAAGAATTGTATGAAGCAGTTTACAGACAAAAAGAGGAGTGAAAGAGAATTTCAAGAGGGCGAGGTGGTGTATTTGAAGCTTAAGTCGGGCCATTTAAGGGCCTTACTCCAGAACCCCGGCTCAAAGTTAAACCCAAAGTTCTATGGGCCATATCCCATTACCACAAAGGTGGGAAATGTGGCCTATTGGCTACAATTACAAGAGGGCTCTAACATCCATCCGGTGTTCCATGTCTCACTTCTCAAGAAGTCAGTAGGAGCACAACCATTTAGCTTGACCCTACCTACTTCTCCCAATGCTAGTGACCATGGATATGCAAACCTATTTAGGTCAACTAGAAACTTTTATATAGGAATTCAAAGAAATAATGCCTATCTCCACCAATGCAAAGGATCAATTAGCACAATTGGAGAAGCAATTTATGGTTCGTGCACTCTTTGGTTTGCCACCAAAGCTTGAACCTGTTTGAAATCAAATTCTAGCTAATTCCCTTGTTGATGATGTACCTTGTTGGCTACTCTATCTATCTGCACCTGTTGTGCTCTAATTGAGAGTCCTGCTTCTTCAAAGTAATCATGTTGGAGACAATCGTGTAGAAATGAGAGACATTATTGGTATAGAATTTTCAGGCTTTCTCCCAGACATCATAACAGGTTTTGTATGCCCAGGATTGGATTGCAAGTGAGCAATCAATAGACTGCCAGAGAGCTCCACATAATTGAGCATCATTCTACTTCCATTTTGGACGCTCTACATCAGGAATATCTTCAGCTTGCTTAGTCAAGCAATCTTCATGTCCCTAGCCTATGAACACAACTCAACAGCAACAACTGGCTTAGTCAAACAATCTTCATGTCCCTGGCCTATGAACACAACTCAACAGCAACAACCGAGGATAGAAAATTAGCAGCACCCATAATTTTTCAGAGGTAATGACAGGGGTTCCAGTAAAAACAGAGGTAAAAGTGGGAAAATCCATTTCCATGTCAAAAGTAACCTTTGTGGATGTCACAATGAGAGAACAAATTAGAAGGTTTGGTGTCGTTTGGTGAAGGACGTGATGGCACATGGAGTGCGTGAAAAGTTATTCGAATGTGAGATTTCAAGAATTGGCTGACTGGAATTTTCTGATGCACAACAGAACTAAAATTCTCAAGAATTTTCTAATGCACAACAGAATTTTCTGTTTGTGAATACAGTGCCTTTCTTCTCTTTCTTCACTAGAGGGATAATACAGTGGGAAAGAATTTTCTCCATACCATGTTAGAAGAGAGAATTGGTTGTGTAACATCCCAGAATTTTGAAGATAAATAGTAATTATTAATTTCGGTATTCGAGGTCATTACTAAATATTTGAGGATTTAAGAGAAAATATTAATTTATATTGTTTTGAGGAAATGGGCAATTAAGACAATTAATTATTTTATTTGGGAGTATTTATGGAATTATTAATTTGGGGGTAATTGGGATTTCTAGAAGTTTCGGGGTATTAGTGTAATTATTAAGTGGGGTGTAAGTGCTAGTTTGCAAAGTTCAGAGGCTGTGGTGCGATTTCAAAAATTGGGCTGAGGGTTAGTTTAAAATTAATTAGGTTGAAGATGGCTGTAGCGCTCACGGTACGCGCACGAGGGGGCTTCTGGCTGGTCGTGAGTTCTATCCTGCATGGGCGCGCGCAAGGCTGAGGGATTTTGCTGGATTTTTCCAGCCAAGAGATGCCCGAAACAGAGCTATTTCAGGGGAAGGAGGGGTGGCCGCGTGGCAGCCGCAGAACGCGCCATGTGGCGCGCTATAGGCCGCCCATTCGTCTTGCACTCCAAGTTTCTCCGCTGCTTCATTCTTAAGGCCACATTTTGGCCATTTTCAGGGGCAGAAAGCAAGGGGAAATTGAGGAAGGCTTGAGCAGTGAAGAAAGGGAAGGAAGTGGGAAGAAATTAAGCAAAATCAGGGAATTTTGAAGCTATTTAGTGCTTGAAGTCAGGTAAGTGAGTAAAATTGTTGGAAGCCTCATACGTTTAGATTATGGATTTTTCACGACTAAATCATGTGTTTTGCGCGGTCAAATCTGATTATTATGAGCCGTAATCTTATTATCTTCCTATGAAACATTTTATTTCGTAGCGAGAGTGCAAAAAAGGCAAGTATCATTCGTCTAAAGGCAAGCTCCTAACCATCTTCTTACATTCTTTAATCCCTACACAAGTCTCCATTGTTCTCCATATTTTATTCCCTCCCTTACCGTGACTCGGTTCCACGCATTAATAATGTAAATCTACGTGGTAACCATCTTATGACTTATATGTTATTGATGGGTCTATTGTTGATGGAATAAGTTAAGTAAATGAATCCTTGGTGTTGTTGATTATGTCTGTTACAGGGCTTTGTATTGCTCTGCTTCCTTTGGGAATGATGCCAAACCCGTTGGGGCTAGATTCTTAGAAGAGTTGGCTATGGTTTTATTGGGTTATGTTAAGCATCTTAATGAGAAAAGTGTAATGTTTAGTAATATGTATAACGAGACAGTTTCCTATGTTTGAGAAGATACGAGAATAAGAGCAATATATTGATGTCTATGTTGCTAAGTGCATGAAGAGTCATGGGGAAAGGTTATGAAATGTTAAATCTAAAGTATGTAAGTTCAATGTTATCTATGTGTGTCTAAGGGTGTGGGGTACAAATCTATTAACTGTCGACCATGGGTCGTGGCAGTCGATGGCTGGATGTATGGGCGCCAGTTATCAACTATTACGATAAACGGGTCAGGCAAGCTGGTACTGCCAGATTTCCACCTTGATTTTGTGCATATCATGATATTGTGTGACACATGGGTATTAGGTTGCATTCATTGGGGGGGACATGCTTTGGCTGTGTGTGTGGGGGGGGGGGGGGGGGATGTGTGCGCATTGGCATGACCCGATTGGTCTAAGAGCCAACTTGGGTATACTAGATGAGCATATGCTTTTAAAGCATTTTGCATGTGTGTGTTCCTATGTGGGCGTAACATGGCCTGATACTTGATTTATGAGGGACTTGTCATCACGTTTATACTGCACAAACTATTGCATTTCTTATGTGTTGCATTGCATGGTGAGCAAGAGTGGCTATGAGGGATGATTATGATGCGTAAGACTAGGGGTTCAAGTCCCACAGCAGCTTTATGTTATGATGCGTAAAACTAAGGGTTCAAGTCCCACAACAGCTTTATGTTATGACACATAAGACTGGGGGTTCAAGTCCCATAGCAGCTACATGTTATGATGATGTACTATGTTAATGGCAGGAAAAACATGTTATGATGACAGGAAAAGACATGTTATGAATGGTAGGAAAAGCCAATTGATGAATGACAGGAAAAGCATGTTATGATGATAAGAAAAGGCATGTTATGAATGACAGGAAAACCCAAATGATGTGATGAAAGGCAGATTAAGAATAATGATATGGTAGCCTATATTGAGCTGTTAACAGGTTTGTATGTGGGACAAGGGCGCCAATGTGTGTATCTTATGTGGGCTCCAAGGACCTTCTATGTGTAGTTTACTTTATATTTATGCATTTAGAGCTAAAGCATGTATTGAACATGGCATGATATGTTATTGCATTGGCATGAAGTGCATAGGGTGTAGGAGAAAGCTTTAACCTTAACCTATTGCCTTTCTTTCTTGAGCTTGCTAAGTCTTATGACTCACCATTCGTTTGAACATTATTCCAAGAAAAGGAAGCGCCTAAGTTGGCAGGTACGTACAGTGGGATTGGGTCCAAATTGTTGAGTCATGGTAGCAAGTGCAGAGTTCTCCTGAAACTAGAGTCCCGGGTGTCGTTTTGGTTGATCAGGTTAATGTTCTTTTGTTTTTAAGATCGATGTATGTTATGTAGTCTCGAAAGGTCTCATGTTATGCATGGTTATGTAAGAACCTGACTTGAGTTGTCGTATGGCTGATTATGTAAAGGTGATCATGAGATGTCATGTGAATCTGTGATATAGTTTCTCTTGTTAGATGTTGGTGGCAGTTGTTCTATATCATTCAAATAATGACCCTCTCACGGATTTTCTATGCTAGCGGAGGCTCTGGGAGGCGGGTCGTTACAGGTTGAATGCCTGAGAGCAAGTCTCAATTTTAATCTATATTTATAATAATGTGGAACATATTTATAGCAGAAAATTAGGCAAAGAATTATGCCTGAAATACAGCCTGTCAAATCAACCTATAAATCAGTCTATCCAATCAGCCTATAAATTAATCTATCAAATCAGCTATAGATCAACCTATAAATCGGCTAATCGGCTGGGTCAACTATACAATAAATACAACATTCAACACTTTTGTACAAGGTTTGACCCCCTCAAGGTTTTTTCCCTATATTTTTGTTTATTTATCAAAAGGTTTTGATGTACTTTAGGTTTCTTATTATATAGGTTTCTTTTTTCTTTTTTAGTTTCCTCAACTGTAAGGTAATTTGATTGTCATTTGGATGAATATAAGCTACTTGCAAGCAACTTGTCATTTGTGTGGCCACTTGTAAACACTTTATTACCTACTTGCTAGTGGATACTTATAGTACAAACGCAAATAGGTTGCTGCATCTGAAGTCACTCATCACTACTTGCTTTTCATTGAATTGTTTTGTGTAAGCATTTTATTTTGTTATTGGGTATCAGCATGTTTACCATTTTCAGCCTTCATAGTGGTTTTTTAGATCTTTTTCATTCCTAGGTACTTTGCCACAAAGTAACCTCCTTAACATAGTAAATATGCAGGCTGTAGTCTTAGTTTTGGAGATATTCAGATTTTGGTATTTTCTGTAGCCCCGTTTTGCTACTTCTAGAGCTCAGCTAAGTTTCATAGCTCATAGAATTTAAGCCTTGAAAGCTGGAATTTGTATGAATGAGCTCAAATTTTTATTTTCCTAGTTATAATCTATTCCGAATGTTATTAGGGTTCATCTTCAATTATAATAATTGGTATCTCCAACAATTGAAAGCACTACCCTCCAGGTAAAAGTATGGGACAGAAAATCAAAATATGAAACCTTATTCATGACATTTAAAATATATAGATTGAAAGACATAATGCTGATTTTTACCTCTATGCCACCAACAAGTATCTGCAGAGAAGGATTTTTTATTATGTTATCTATTGTAATCCCATGCGCTGTTCCAACAAGCTGAACTCCTCTCTGAGCAATTGTACTGGCAGCCAGGGCTTCAAGTTCAGTTCCAATTTCATCAATTATAATGGTTTCAGGCATATGGTTTTCGACTGCTTCAATCATTACCTGTTCAGTACTAACAGAAGGTTTAATATCCAAAAGAAGAAAGGTTGTGTCTTATTCAAGCCATCCGAGGTAGCAATAAACATGGTAAAGATATTGAGTTTCACACTCACATTATGCTGCATATCAACATTTGGAACTTGCATTCTTCTTGCACGACCTATTCCAGAATGAGGTATATCTCCATCACCTCCAATCTCATTTGACGTATCTACAATCACAACACGTTTCTTATGCTCATCTGCCAACATTCTAGCTATTTCTCTGCAAAACACAAGCTTTATCCAATGAACAAGTATCACGCAAGACATAATTGTATAGACAAAAGATGCTTATATTACTTTTAGAAGTCTGAAGATACTCAATGAGCAGAGCTATCTGTAAATCATTTCTTATTATTTCTTCATGTATACACATATCTAATGGAGCATTAGCAAAGGCAATGAAAGAAAGTCCTTCAGTCAAGGCTGAAAGAACAAGAAACACCAATGAAGAACATAAATAACAATATATATATATATATAGAATCTTGACAAATGAATGTGGTAGGGCTGTCACCATAGCTTTAAGAGAACAACACACATTATTGCTAGCACATAATATACAAGTATCATTACTTGTTAATGAATAGGCACACAAATTGGTATCTTATGTCACAATTGGAAGTTAGAACTATACATACCTTATCAAGGTTGTTTTACCAACTCCTGGAGGTCCCACAACCAAGATGGAACCTCCCCCTTCAACTAAGTCACCTATGATTTCAGCACTTCCAGATACAGCTCGCCCTACCCGGCAAGTGAGGCCGATGATTTGCATTTTACGGTTCCGTATAGCACTTATACGGTGTAAGGAACTATTAATGCCTGATCGGTTGTCATCGGAAAACTCACCAACCTGAAGAAATGAAATCAGTTGCCTTAAGACGCAAGATCTCGATAAGATACATAACGCATTCAAACCTGGCCTTGAACTATTAAAAATTATGCGGTCACTATCACTCATCAGCAATAAGATTCATCACCCAATTTTAACACACACACACACACACACCCCAAAGTAGCGATTATTAATGTGCTAGAATACATGTACCCGATCCCAGCTAATGGGATTAAGCCTTGGCGTATGGCTGTAGTAAAAATAAAGTATATTCATGCAGAAAAGCAAATACTTGATTACTATGTTTCCACATATAGAAGTTCCAATCAGAGACAAAATGATACTTCACTTTGCTCATAGATTATATGTTTAGTATTCATTTGGTGTCGATTGGCGAAAGTTCCAGTGAACTATTGGCAGAATGAATATGATGACCTTTGATATCGCGTGGCTTAGATCATCAACCTTTACAGGCTGCTCCGACATCACCCAATCACCTGAAGGAAACCGAGCAAGAGGCTGCCTACCCAAATCCATAACCACTTCAATCAACTTCCCAATCTCCGGGTGCCGTAATAAGCCGTTCCTCATCCTCAAAGGCAGCAACTCTAGAAACAACTCCAGCTCCGAGAGTTGCTCAGATCGCGACGTGGAAGCCGCACTTGACGAAACCGACGACAACCCACTTTCCGGGGCCGAACGATCACGCGGCCTGCGAATCTCCGGAGACCGTATCGATGGCACCGGAGAGGTAGCCGATGAAATCGCATTGCGCCGACGACGTGTTCGACGGAATGCCGCAGAGAAATAAGGGCCTCGTCCGCACTCCTTGAGGCAAGCAAAAGCCGAAGACGGGGTTTGAGCAGCCGAGTGCCATGACGTGTGTAGATCGATCAGCACGAAATGCGAGTTCAAAACTCTCATTCTCCCTTCCCCTTTGCCTTTTGTTTTCCTGAATTCCCTATATATGTGGTGATTATTGACTTGTATGGCTCTGCAGAGCGGTAGCCTGAAAAATCAAAGGTGGGTTGCGAAGAAGAAGATGGAGAAAAGGAAGAGGAAGGAAGATTCGAAGGGATCTCCTCTGGGATTGGAGGGGGGAGAAGATGGGGTCCATGGAAGAGATATAGGAAGGAACAGCAAACTGGTAACGTCCGTTGAAGCTGCTGCTGGCGACTTACACCACGTGGGCATTGTTCGCTGCCCGCCACACGTTGGTCTGATGATTGTCGCTTCTTCTTTCTTAGGTAGTTTGTTCATTCTTCCTTTCTTTAGAGTGTTGGAAATAGGAAAATGCTGTTATACTCCTTCACTTACACTTTACAGTAGTTTGTTCATTCTTCTTTTCTTTAGAGTGTTGGAAATAGAAAAATGCTATTATTACACTTTAAGTTATATAATATTTATAAAAGAATAAAAATATCTCTCATTTAAGATAATAAGATGAGACAATAAGACAGCATGTAGTGTTTGACAAAAATACTCCTTATCCAAGACGATGAGACGTAAGAGATATTTTTATCATTTACGTACATATGTGTAATTCAAGATATAACTCTTGATGTACCAATAGTGTAGTCCTTAAATATTAAATTTTAAATATAAAAATATTATCTAAATATAATATGTTTTTTATAATAAAAAAGTGTGAATTCTAAGGAGCACTTTAAGTTTAGCAAAAATAGACCATGACTTTTGTGTTTTTAAAAATAACAAAGACTTTCTTATTGTTTAAAGTTAGACAAAAAATGATTTTATTTTAGCTAAATACATATGTTACCCTCAATACTTGCAATTTTTTTTTTTTAATTTAGACACTCGAACTTTTTATTATTTTAATTGTACTCATGTATTATACATTTTCTTTTATCAATTACACACTCGCTACAATTGATCTACCACGTGTAATGCACGTGTGCTAAAATACTCAAATTATACTTTACATGCATGCAAATTGTCCACCATCTCTGCCATAGTTTCTTCTTTCAGTGGTGAGCGACGAGGCAGATGCAGGCTGTTAGAGAGGCGGCATGGGAAGGCATAGACGATAGGCGAAAGCAAAAAAAAAGGACTTTGCCAAGGACTCCACACCTTTGCCTTTTGCCTTCCTTGATTGATGACAGCTTGCACCTACTACCTTTGCTTACTTCCTCCCGAAAGCCCACACCTACCTCATCGCTGCCCATATTTTAGCATGCGTGCATTGTACGTGCTAAATCAACTGTGATGAGGAGTGAAATTGACTTAAAATTACATAATCAGGAGTGTAATTAAAATAATAAAAAATTCGAGTGCTTAAACGAAAAAAAAATACAAGCACAAGGGCTAAAATATGTATTTAGCCTTTTATTTTTGAATGACTATCTTTCTTTCATTTTTCTCTTTGTTCTCTGTTCTCTTATGGAGGGCGATATGGGTTCAACCATGCCAACCATTTGAGCAAAAGATTACATGAAAAATCAAAGTTGAATCCAACCCAACATTGGTACATCCACTAGAAAAATATTTAGGTTGTGAACTAAATCAACACCAATTGAAACCAGTCTCTTCTCATCGCAAGAGATTCTCGCTTGAAATCATTGCCAATGACATGGTTTAGTGCAAACTTCTTCAGCAATTGCTTCACTCTTCTCGTTTCCTTCTTAACAATTGGCCATTCCCGAGCTAATGGTCAAACTAAGGTGACCAACTTAAGCACACTCTATAGGCTAAACACTAGATTTGACTCTACAAAAGGCTTATGGGCTGATGAACACTTGTAAATATTATGGGGCTTATGGAACACTCCACAAACAACCTCTCCCCCATTTCTAAGGATTTTTTTTTTTCAATACCTAATTCTCCCAATAATAGCACAAGTATGAAAAAGTGGTATAAATAGAACCTAAATGGTAAATAGTAACCATAATCATGGAAGTAATAAACATTTATTACATCATCCTGTATGGGGTATCCATTTATTACAATGTAGAAATCCATAAAGGAATTTTAACAGAAAATGAAATAAATTATTACTACAACACAAATTCTCATAGATGAAATCATGACTTAAAATGGGAATCAAAATTACTGAAAATGCTTCAATAGGAAGGGATTAACCATAGACTTTCTCTCTTCCTTTATTGGAGTTACCTACCAAGCTTGAATATACACATTAAATATTGAATCATTTAGTGAGTATTCAAAACAATTTTTATGTGTGCAAATACAAAATGGCATGCTTTTATTTTCCTTGTGTTTAAAATTGCAAGGATGAGACACCCTTGCTAGATCATAATTTTATACAACCTTTCTTGCTAGGGTTTGGGTGGCAACTCCAAACCACCCATGATGATCAAAATACACCTTTTGTCACTAAACATGTAGTATTGCATGACAGACAAAGAATGCATCACGTGCATCACAAAACATCGAATCATACCCCCGGCGACTCAGTGCATCTGCTACCACATTGGCTTTACCTGGATGATAGAGGATCTCGCAATCGTAGTCCTTAAGCAGCTCCAACCAACGTCGTTGTCTCATATTAAGTTCCTTTTGCGAAAATAAATACTTGAGACTCTTGTGATCTGTATATATCTGGACTCTCTCACCATAAAGATAATGCCTCCAAATCTTCAAGGCAAACACGACAGCCGCCAACTCCAGATCATGTGTGGGATAATTCTCTTCGTGCCTCTTCAACTGTCTGGATGCATAAGCATTCACTCGGCCGTCCTGCATCAAAACACATCCCAACCCTGCATACGAGGCATCACTATATACAGTAAATAACTCACCACACCTGGGTATCGTCAGTACTGGCGCCGAAGTCAAACGCCGCTTTAACTCCTGGAAAGACCTCTCACAAAACTCGTCCCAAATAAATCTGACGCCTTTCCTTGTCAACTTCGTCAGGGGCGATGCAAGCCGTGCAAAACCTTCTATGAATCGTCGATAGTACCCAGCAAGGCCAAGAAAACTCCGAATCTCTGTCACTGTCATTGGTCTCGGCCAATCCATCACGGCTTTAGTCTTCTCTGGGTCTACTGAGATACCCTCTCCTGAGACCACATGTCCTAAGAATACCACTCGGGTCTGCCAAAACTCACATTTCGAAAACTTGGCATATAACTGCTCCTCTCTGAGCTTCTGCAGAACCACGCTCAGATGCGCCTCGTGTGTCTCAGGGCTCGGTGAGTAAATTAGGATGTCGTCAATGAAAACTATGACAAAAGAATCCAAATATTCCTTGAATACCCTATTCATCAGATCCATAAATACTGCAGGTGCATTGGTCAGCCCAAACGGCATGACCACAAATTCATAATGGCCGTAACGCGTGCGAAATGCGGTCTTTGCAATATCCTCATCTCTGACTCGCACCTGATGATAACCTGACCGCAAATCTATCTTGGAAAACATCGATGCACCACGCAACTGATCCAGTAAATCATCCACACGGGGTAGGGGATACTTGTTCTTGATTGTTACCTGATTAAGCTGTCGGTAATCTATACAAAGTCGCATAGACCCGTCCTTCTTGCGCACAAATAATACTGGGGCCCCCCATGGCGATGTGCTCGGCCGAATAAAACCTTTCTCCAAAAGATCTTGCAATTGCACCTTGAGTTCTTTCAGTTCATTGGCAGCCATACGGTAAGGAGTCTTGGAAATAGGCTGCGTACCTGGCATCAGATCGACCGCAAAATCAATCTCTCGGTGCGGTGGTAGTCCCGGCAACTCATCTGGGAACACATCTGGAAAGTCTCGCACCACAGGATAGGCAGCCAACTCCTTCTTCTCCCCCGCTATCACGGTCACGAACGCAAAGTAGGCTTCACACCCACGTCGAATAAGTCTCTCGGCGTGCATAACCGATATCATCGGCGTAGTCACCACTGGTTTCACACCCCGGTATGTAACAACTGGTCTCCCCGGATGCTCAAATGATATTACCTTCTGACGACAATCAACCCGAGCATAGTGCCGAGAGAGCCAATCCATACCCAACAGTAAGTCAAAATCCTGGATCGCCAAAACAACAAGATCCCCCACAAATACCTGGTCGTAAATCCCTATCTCGCAATCCCTGACCATCTCACTCCCCAACAACACCGTCCCTCCCGGTGTCGAAATAGATAAATCATATGGTAAGGGGTTACACGGGATTGGGATCTTATGCAACAAATGGGGTGCTATAAAAGAGTGGGTGGAACCTGTATCAAATAGGGCACGTACGTCATGGCCATAGAGAGTAAGTATACCTTGCACTATATCACTGCTCTCAGCTGCCTCGGTCGCTGACACTGCAAATGCCTGTCCCTGCATCTGAACTCTCTCTGTAGGTCCTGGGCGCTGTGCTGCTGGAAGAGGTAATGGTGCTCCTGCACCCTGCGTCCTAGGTGCAGACTGTCTCTGAACTGGTCTGGGCCCCACACCTCCAGTCCGTGGCCCTCCACTCTGTGCTGGCTGGGTGCACCTGTTCGCTCGGTGGCCCCTCTGTCCACAGCGAAAACAAATAATCTCCTGCCCTGTGGCCGGTGTAGCTGGTGGGGCTGGTGGGGCTGGTGTAGTCGGTCTAGGCGCCTGTGGACAGTCTCTCTTCAAATGCCCCGGCTGACCACAGCGATAACATACATCTCGACGTACCTCCCGACACTGCCCCTGGTGTCTCTGCCCGCACTGCCGGCACTGTGGAAATCCCGAACTCTGGCTGCCTGCATCCCACTTCCTCTTCTTACTGCTGCTCCCTGCACCCTTCAAGACTAACTGCTCTGCTCGGGCCTCCAATCGATCCCTCTCCACCGCGTGGGCTCGCTGAACAGCCGTAGGGAAGTCAGGGGCCTCAATACCAGCCATGGCATGACGGATCTCTGGTCGTAACCCCCTCTGAAACTTGCTAACTCGACGCGACTCAGGGGTCACTAACTCAGGAGCATAACGAGATAATGCCACGAACTCGGTCTCATACTGCGTAACTGTCTTACTGCCCTGTTGTAACTCAATGAACTCAAACACCTTCTGCTCTCTGATCCAAGCTGGTACATAGGTCTCATTGAACGCCTCGACGAACTGTGCCCATGACGGACCTCCATCGCCATATCTTTGTCTGGTGGTCTCCCACCACCGCTCGGCGTCACCTCGTAACAAGAAAGTCCCCAGCCGAACTCTGTGGGCCTCTGCACAGTCTATGGATCTCAAATGCTTCTCCACCGCTAGTAACCAATCCTCAGCCACCGTCGCATCAGCGCCTCCACTAAACTCTGGTGGTCGCAAGGCCATAAAATCTCTAAGCACTGTAGCACCTGAACCGTCCCCTGCTCCCGACGTACCTGAATGCGACGCCTGGGCCGTAGCGGTCCTATCATCATGTCTGCGCTCCTGTCGCAACTGAGATGCTGCCAGTACATCTACAGCTCGTAAAATACCCGCTAATGTCTCCTGCATATCTGGTGGCCCTGGCTGTCTCTGCTCTCCCGCACCTGTAGCCTGAACCTCCGGAGTAGGGACAAGGTGTCCTCTACCTCGTGCCGACGGTCTACCACGACCTCGCCCACGTCGTGCGTCCATGATACCTAGACAACCAAATTTAATTAGAACGCATTTCGAAATAACAGACACGTCCTAACACTCTAACTCTACCTAACAGCCTTGGTGTACAGTTACTTGTCCCCCAAATAGACTTAATGACGCTCTGATACCAACATTGTAAGCACCCCCATCCGGTCTATCCGAACGAGTGCGCTCACAGAAGGGAAGAGGAATAGACAAAAGACAGAAATGCCCTGGCATGCATAAATAAGAAATTTAACAGCGGAAGCAAAACGGTAAACATGCATGCCCACAAGCACCCCGCTGATACAGCGGTCATGAAGTATATAAAAATACATACAGACCCTGTGCCAACAATAGGAGGTACAAATGACAACCTGGCACAGTCAAAAATAAAAGACAGCGACTCTAGCAAAACATCAGAGATGACGGGGGCAGCTAACTGTACACCTTACCAACGCGGCCGGCTGCTAAATGGAACGATCCTCGCCCTCGGCCTTTGCTTTACCCTTACCTGGAATGATGGAAAGCAAGGTGAGTCGCAAGACTCAGCAAGTTTATAAGAAATGAAAGGCTATAAATAAAAGAAGAGACCATCCCAAACACAGCCCCACAAGTACACACAAGTCATGAGACGCTACAACACAACAGTGCAGTATAGTGAAAGCACATACCGGTCCTTGGGGCCCACACAAGACACCTGGCACCCAAGTCCCATACCAACCTGCCGCTGCCCTGGAAGGCAACAATATCCTCAACAAACCTGTGCGCACTGTCCCGGGGCGGTACTCCCGTCACCCGTATCCACGTCGGTACTCCCGACAACCGAGCCATAGGCTCCCTCGGAACGGTACTCCCGTCCGAGAACTAAATGCTATCAGTAGCCATGCAATGCACATAAAATGCAATGGCGTAGTGAGCATCAACGTGATACCAGGCGCCCATACATCCAAGCATCAGGCCATGCTCCGCCCATATAGTAAGCCACACACGATGCATATGCCCGTGCTGGATGCATCATAATCAAGCTAAAATGCCCGTGACCAAGCATAACCAAATCATGTTAATCCCAACATGCAGCCCGTACCCATGTGCACATCAAGCCATGCAACGAGAATAAAATATAAGCAGGCATGCTATAATCACATAACGGCTAAGCAAGTTAGCAGTGCCTGGCACCGGTCAACGGTCAGTGGGTAGGAGAGACTCGCCGGCGGCCTAAGGTAGTCCGTACGACAGTCACTCCGTCACCGAACCATCGATCCTAGCCCCCACTGCACAACCGCTCCAGCCAGAAAATAACCAAAAATCCAATTAATACCCGAACCGCTAAGAACCTAGCCCCGGGTGAGTACGGCATCATTCCCAACAGGCAGGGGGGGTGGCACAAACCCCCGTAGGCAACCAACGAATAAAACCCACGAGATCCATTTAATAAATTAAATCTTAAACTAACCGTTTAAAAACTTCATAATTAATTAATGGCCGAAACAAACGAAGGGAGGCCCAATAAATCGCCAACGACAGAAACGACGAGATAGGTAAGAAGAACTTGCCTTAACAGAGATATCCTTAGGCTCGTTGGGTCCAAAAGCAGTAAAAATTATACAAACTGCAATATCCCAATTATTTGCCAAAATTAATAAAATTGGACGCAAAACGAAATTCTGACCGTACAGAATATTAATTACTAGCTGCTCTACATACCTGGATAATTAAATCTGGAATTAAACGCAATTTAATCTGAATTTTTCAGCCCCAAAATCTCACAATTTCTCCCGTGCGCGCGCTGGTTTTTCTCTAAAATTGCTACTGTTTCTATGCTCAAAATCACGCCCGAAATCGGGCTTAAATGCGGCCAAAAATAAGCGGAGGAGACGCGGCCACGTGGCAGCGCGCGGGCCAGCCACTGGGAGGCCACCGCCTCACCGAAACGACGTCGTTTCGACGTCTAGAGGCTGAATTAAATCAGCCAAAAATCCCCCCCCTCGCGCGCCTGCCCGCGGATTCGAAGCCGCGTCCACCGCCTGGCCGCCTCGCGCGCGACCGCTCGCGCTCGCATGCATCTTCAACCTATATATGCATTATGATATATTTAAGGTGATTTTGAGCCCTTTTCTGCAACACACGCCAGCACCCGAAACTTTCCGTTAATTGCACTAACGCCCACTTAATTAATTACATTAACTCCCGAAATTTCTGAAAATCCCATTATTGAATTTCTTTTAATTTTCCTATAATTCCAGAAATTCCTAAAACAAATTAATTAATTATTTTAATTTCTTATTTCCTTAAAATCACATAAGTAAATTTTATTAAATCACAACAAATTATTTTAATATTTCTTTTAATTTAAATTACCCCAAAATTAAATTAAATTGGCATTTACGGGGCGTTACAAATCCTCCCCCCCTTAAAAGAATTTCGTCCCCGAAATTCGTACCTGGCTAGGCAAACAACTGAGGATGAAGTCGCCTCATGTCCTCCTCTAGCTCCCAAGTAGCCTCCTTAGGGGTATGCCGCTGCCACTGGACCTTCACATAGGGAATCGTGCGGCTACGAAGCACTTTTTCTTTCCGATCCACGATGCTGGTAGGCAACTCGATGTACGACGCGTCCTCTTGCACCACGAGCGGATGATAATCAATGACATGCCCGGGATCTGCCACATACTTGCGGAGCATCGAAACATGAAAGACATCATGTACATGGGCTAACTGATGGGGTAAAGCTAATCGGTATGCCAACGATCCGACTCGCTCCAATATCTCGAACGGTCCCACATAGCGAGGACTCAACTTGCCAGATACTCCGAAGCGTCGAACACCCCTCATCGGCATAACTCGAAGGAAAACATGATCACCCACATCAAACTCTAAATCTCGGCGTCGTCTATCAGCATAACTCTTCTGACGATCCTGAGCTGCCTTCATCCTAGCCCGAATCAACTGGATCTTTTCTGTCGTCTGCTCCACCAACTCCGGTCCAAGTAACGCTCGCTCCCCAGTCTCGGTCCAGCAAAGCGGTGACCTACACGGCCGCCCATATAATGCCTCAAATGGTGCCATCCCAATGCTGGCCTGGAAGCTATTATTGTAAGCAAACTCCACCAACGACAAATGGTCATCCCAGCTCCCATGAAAATCTAGTACACAGGCGCGGAGCATATCCTCCAAAGTCCGAATGGTCCGCTCCGACTGCCCGTCAGTCTGAGGATGGAAGGCTGTACTGAAAGTCAGCTGGGTCCCCATAGCACTCTGCAACGCCTCCCAAAATCGTGAGGTAAACCGAGGATCCCTGTCTGACACAATACTAGCTGGGACTCCGTGCAGTCTCACCACCTCATCAATGTATAGCTTGGCCAGTCGATGAATAGGATAGGTCTTCTTGACAGGTAAGAAGTGCACTGATTTAGTCAACCGATCGATAATCACCCATATCGAATCATACCCCCGGCTGGATCGTGGCAATCCTGAGACAAAATCCATAGCTATGCGTTCCCACTTCCACTCCGGCACGGATAAAGGTCGTAACAATCCTGCAGGCCTCTGGTGCTCAGCCTTAACCTGCTGGCACACTAAACATCGCGATACAAATTCTGCTACGCTCCTCTTCATGCCGCTCCACCAATACTGACGCCGTAAGCCCTGATACATCTTCGTCGCTCCAGGATGGATAGTATAGGGAGAACGATGAGCTTCCTCTAGGATCCTCTGCCTGATATCACTGTCACTCGGCACACAGATCCGTCCACGAAACAATAGCAAACCATCGTCCCTCTGACTGTACCCCAATGACCCAAATCTCTCCATATCAGCCATAATCTCGCCAAGCTCCACATCCTGTCGCTGTCGATCGCGAATCTGACCCTCCAGATCCGAATGGATACTCATGGCAGCGCAATAAAGTGTAGGATTGTCTGGTGCCACAGAAATAGTAAGATCGCTCATCTGCTCCAGTAAGACCCACTCCTGCACCATCATAGCTGCAACTGATGCTCCACGGCGACTCAGTGCATCTGCTACCACATTGGCTTTACCTGGATGATAGAGGATCTCGCAATCGTAGTCCTTAAGCAGCTCCAACCAACGTCGTTGTCTCATATTAAGTTCCTTTTGCGAAAATAAATACTTGAGACTCTTGTGATCTGTATATATCTGGACTCTCTCACCATAAAGATAATGCCTCCAAATCTTCAAGGCAAACACGACAGCCGCCAACTCCAGATCATGTGTGGGATAATTCTCTTCGTGCCTCTTCAACTGTCTGGATGCATAAGCATTCACTCGGCCGTCCTGCATCAAAACACATCCCAACCCTGCATACGAGGCATCACTATATACAGTAAATAACTCACCACACCTGGGTATCGTCAGTACTGGCGCCGAAGTCAAACGCCGCTTTAACTCCTGGAAAGACCTCTCACAAAACTCGTCCCAAATAAATCTGACGCCTTTCCTTGTCAACTTCGTCAGGGGCGATGCAAGCCGTGCAAAACCTTCTATGAATCGTCGATAGTACCCAGCAAGGCCAAGAAAACTCCGAATCTCTGTCACTGTCATTGGTCTCGGCCAATCCATCACGGCTTTAGTCTTCTCTGGGTCTACTGAGATACCCTCTCCTGAGACCACATGTCCTAAGAATACCACTCGGGTCTGCCAAAACTCACATTTCGAAAACTTGGCATATAACTGCTCCTCTCTGAGCTTCTGCAGAACCACGCTCAGATGCGCCTCGTGTGTCTCAGGGCTCGGTGAGTAAATTAGGATGTCGTCAATGAAAACTATGACAAAAGAATCCAAATATTCCTTGAATACCCTATTCATCAGATCCATAAATACTGCAGGTGCATTGGTCAGCCCAAACGGCATGACCACAAATTCATAATGGCCGTAACGCGTGCGAAATGCGGTCTTTGCAATATCCTCATCTCTGACTCGCACCTGATGATAACCTGACCGCAAATCTATCTTGGAAAACATCGATGCACCACGCAACTGATCCAGTAAATCATCCACACGGGGTAGGGGATACTTGTTCTTGATTGTTACCTGATTAAGCTGTCGGTAATCTATACAAAGTCGCATAGACCCGTCCTTCTTGCGCACAAATAATACTGGGGCCCCCCATGGCGATGTGCTCGGCCGAATAAAACCTTTCTCCAAAAGATCTTGCAATTGCACCTTGAGTTCTTTCAGTTCATTGGCAGCCATACGGTAAGGAGTCTTGGAAATAGGCTGCGTACCTGGCATCAGATCGACCGCAAAATCAATCTCTCGGTGCGGTGGTAGTCCCGGCAACTCATCTGGGAACACATCTGGAAAGTCTCGCACCACAGGATAGGCAGCCAACTCCTTCTTCTCCCCCGCTATCACGGTCACGAACGCAAAGTAGGCTTCACACCCACGTCGAATAAGTCTCTCGGCGTGCATAACCGATATCATCGGCGTAGTCACCACTGGTTTCACACCCCGGTATGTAACAACTGGTCTCCCCGGATGCTCAAATGATATTACCTTCCGACGACAATCAACCCGAGCATAGTGCCGAGAGAGCCAATCCATACCCAACAGTAAGTCAAAATCCTGGATCGCCAAAACAACAAGATCCCCCACAAATACCTGGTCGTAAATCCCTATCTCGCAATCCCTGACCATCTCACTCCCCAACAACACCGTCCCTCCCGGTGTCGAAATAGATAAATCATATGGTAAGGGGTTACACGGGATTGGGATCTTATGCAACAAATGGGGTGCTATAAAAGAGTGGGTGGAACCTGTATCAAATAGGGCACGTACGTCATGGCCATAGAGAGTAAGTATACCTTGCACTATATCACTGCTCTCAGCTGCCTCGGTCGCTGACACTGCAAATGCCTGTCCCTGCATCTGAACTCTCTCTGTAGGTCCTGGGCGCTGTGCTGCTGGAAGAGGTAATGGTGCTCCTGCACCCTGCGTCCTAGGTGCAGACTGTCTCTGAACTGGTCTGGGCCCCACACCTCCAGTCCGTGGCCCTCCACTCTGTGCTGGCTGGGTGCACCTGTTCGCTCGGTGGCCCCTCTGTCCACAGCGAAAACAAATAATCTCCTGCCCTGTGGCCGGTGTAGCTGGTGGGGCTGGTGGGGCTGGTGTAGTCGGTCTAGGCGCCTGTGGACAGTCTCTCTTCAAATGCCCCGGCTGACCACAGCGATAACATACATCTCGACGTACCTCCCGACACTGCCCCTGGTGTCTCTGCCCGCACTGCCGGCACTGTGGAAATCCCGAACTCTGGCTGCCTGCATCCCACTTCCTCTTCTTACTGCTGCTCCCTGCACCCTTCAAGACTAACTGCTCTGCTCGGGCCTCCAATCGATCCCTCTCCACCGCGTGGGCTCGCTGAACAGCCGTAGGGAAGTCAGGGGCCTCAATACCAGCCATGGCATGACGGATCTCTGGTCGTAACCCCCTCTGAAACTTGCTAACTCGACGCGACTCAGGGGTCACTAACTCAGGAGCATAACGAGATAATGCCACGAACTCGGTCTCATACTGCGTAACTGTCTTACTGCCCTGTTGTAACTCAATGAACTCAAACACCTTCTGCTCTCTGATCCAAGCTGGTACATAGGTCTCATTGAACGCCTCGACGAACTGTGCCCATGACGGACCTCCATCGCCATATCTTTGTCTGGTGGTCTCCCACCACCGCTCGGCGTCACCTCGTAACAAGAAAGTCCCCAGCCGAACTCTGTGGGCCTCTGCACAGTCTATGGATCTCAAATGCTTCTCCACCGCTAGTAACCAATCCTCAGCCACCGTCGCATCAGCGCCTCCACTAAACTCTGGTGGTCGCAAGGCCATAAAATCTCTAAGCACTGTAGCACCTGAACCGTCCCCTGCTCCCGACGTACCTGAATGCGACGCCTGGGCCGTAGCGGTCCTATCATCATGTCTGCGCTCCTGTCGCAACTGAGATGCTGCCAGTACATCTACAGCTCGTAAAATACCCGCTAATGTCTCCTGCATATCTGGTGGCCCTGGCTGTCTCTGCTCTCCCGCACCTGTAGCCTGAACCTCCGGAGTAGGGACAAGGTGTCCTCTACCTCGTGCCGACGGTCTACCACGACCTCGCCCACGTCGTGCGTCCATGATACCTAGACAACCAAATTTAATTAGAACGCATTTCGAAATAACAGACACGTCCTAACACTCTAACTCTACCTAACAGCCTTGGTGTACAGTTACTTGTCCCCCAAATAGACTTAATGACGCTCTGATACCAACATTGTAAGCACCCCCATCCGGTCTATCCGAACGAGTGCGCTCACAGAAGGGAAGAGGAATAGACAAAAGACAGAAATGCCCTGGCATGCATAAATAAGAAATTTAACAGCGGAAGCAAAACGGTAAACATGCATGCCCACAAGCACCCCGCTGATACAGCGGTCATGAAGTATATAAAAATACATACAGACCCTGTGCCAACAATAGGAGGTACAAATGACAACCTGGCACAGTCAAAAATAAAAGACAGCGACTCTAGCAAAACATCAGAGATGACGGGGGCAGCTAACTGTACACCTTACCAACGCGGCCGGCTGCTAAATGGAACGATCCTCGCCCTCGGCCTTTGCTTTACCCTTACCTGGAATGATGGAAAGCAAGGTGAGTCGCAAGACTCAGCAAGTTTATAAGAAATGAAAGGCTATAAATAAAAGAAGAGACCATCCCAAACACAGCCCCACAAGTACACACAAGTCATGAGACGCTACAACACAACAGTGCAGTATAGTGAAAGCACATACCGGTCCTTGGGGCCCACACAAGACACCTGGCACCCAAGTCCCATACCAACCTGCCGCTGCCCTGGAAGGCAACAATATCCTCAACAAACCTGTGCGCACTGTCCCGGGGCGGTACTCCCGTCACCCGTATCCACGTCGGTACTCCCGACAACCGAGCCATAGGCTCCCTCGGAACGGTACTCCCGTCCGAGAACTAAATGCTATCAGTAGCCATGCAATGCACATAAAATGCAATGGCGTAGTGAGCATCAACGTGATACCAGGCGCCCATACATCCAAGCATCAGGCCATGCTCCGCCCATATAGTAAGCCACACACGATGCATATGCCCGTGCTGGATGCATCATAATCAAGCTAAAATGCCCGTGACCAAGCATAACCAAATCATGTTAATCCCAACATGCAGCCCGTACCCATGTGCACATCAAGCCATGCAACGAGAATAAAATATAAGCAGGCATGCTATAATCACATAACGGCTAAGCAAGTTAGCAGTGCCTGGCACCGGTCAACGGTCAGTGGGTAGGAGAGACTCGCCGGCGGCCTAAGGTAGTCCGTACGACAGTCACTCCGTCACCGAACCATCGATCCTAGCCCCCACTGCACAACCGCTCCAGCCAGAAAATAACCAAAAATCCAATTAATACCCGAACCGCTAAGAACCTAGCCCCGGGTGAGTACGGCATCATTCCCAACAGGCAGGGGGGGTGGCACAAACCCCCGTAGGCAACCAACGAATAAAACCCACGAGATCCATTTAATAAATTAAATCTTAAACTAACCGTTTAAAAACTTCATAATTAATTAATGGCCGAAACAAACGAAGGGAGGCCCAATAAATCGCCAACGACAGAAACGACGAGATAGGTAAGAAGAACTTGCCTTAACAGAGATATCCTTAGGCTCGTTGGGTCCAAAAGCAGTAAAAATTATACAAACTGCAATATCCCAATTATTTGCCAAAATTAATAAAATTGGACGCAAAACGAAATTCTGACCGTACAGAATATTAATTACTAGCTGCTCTACATACCTGGATAATTAAATCTGGAATTAAACGCAATTTAATCTGAATTTTTCAGCCCCAAAATCTCACAATTTCTCCCGTGCGCGCGCTGGTTTTTCTCTAAAATTGCTACTGTTTCTATGCTCAAAATCACGCCCGAAATCGGGCTTAAATGCGGCCAAAAATAAGCGGAGGAGACGCGGCCACGTGGCAGCGCGCGGGCCAGCCACTGGGAGGCCACCGCCTCACCGAAACGACGTCGTTTCGACGTCTAGAGGCTGAATTAAATCAGCCAAAAATCCCCCCCCTCGCGCGCCTGCCCGCGGATTCGAAGCCGCGTCCACCGCCTGGCCGCCTCGCGCGCGACCGCTCGCGCTCGCATGCATCTTCAACCTATATATGCATTATGATATATTTAAGGTGATTTTGAGCCCTTTTCTGCAACACACGCCAGCACCCGAAACTTTCCGTTAATTGCACTAACGCCCACTTAATTAATTACATTAACTCCCGAAATTTCTGAAAATCCCATTATTGAATTTCTTTTAATTTTCCTATAATTCCAGAAATTCCTAAAACAAATTAATTAATTATTTTAATTTCTTATTTCCTTAAAATCACATAAGTAAATTTTATTAAATCACAACAAATTATTTTAATATTTCTTTTAATTTAAATTACCCCAAAATTAAATTAAATTGGCATTTACGGGGCGTTACAAATCCTCCCCCCCTTAAAAGAATTTCGTCCCCGAAATTCGTACCTGGCTAGGCAAACAACTGAGGATGAAGTCGCCTCATGTCCTCCTCTAGCTCCCAAGTAGCCTCCTTAGGGGTATGCCGCTGCCACTGGACCTTCACATAGGGAATCGTGCGGCTACGAAGCACTTTTTCTTTCCGATCCACGATGCTGGTAGGCAACTCGATGTACGACGCGTCCTCTTGCACCACGAGCGGATGATAATCAATGACATGCCCGGGATCTGCCACATACTTGCGGAGCATCGAAACATGAAAGACATCATGTACATGGGCTAACTGATGGGGTAAAGCTAATCGGTATGCCAACGATCCGACTCGCTCCAATATCTCGAACGGTCCCACATAGCGAGGACTCAACTTGCCAGATACTCCGAAGCGTCGAACACCCCTCATCGGCATAACTCGAAGGAAAACATGATCACCCACATCAAACTCTAAATCTCGGCGTCGTCTATCAGCATAACTCTTCTGACGATCCTGAGCTGCCTTCATCCTAGCCCGAATCAACTGGATCTTTTCTGTCGTCTGCTCCACCAACTCCGGTCCAAGTAACGCTCGCTCCCCAGTCTCGGTCCAGCAAAGCGGTGACCTACACGGCCGCCCATATAATGCCTCAAATGGTGCCATCCCAATGCTGGCCTGGAAGCTATTATTGTAAGCAAACTCCACCAACGACAAATGGTCATCCCAGCTCCCATGAAAATCTAGTACACAGGCGCGGAGCATATCCTCCAAAGTCCGAATGGTCCGCTCCGACTGCCCGTCAGTCTGAGGATGGAAGGCTGTACTGAAAGTCAGCTGGGTCCCCATAGCACTCTGCAACGCCTCCCAAAATCGTGAGGTAAACCGAGGATCCCTGTCTGACACAATACTAGCTGGGACTCCGTGCAGTCTCACCACCTCATCAATGTATAGCTTGGCCAGTCGATGAATAGGATAGGTCTTCTTGACAGGTAAGAAGTGCACTGATTTAGTCAACCGATCGATAATCACCCATATCGAATCATACCCCCGGCTGGATCGTGGCAATCCTGAGACAAAATCCATAGCTATGCGTTCCCACTTCCACTCCGGCACGGATAAAGGTCGTAACAATCCTGCAGGCCTCTGGTGCTCAGCCTTAACCTGCTGGCACACTAAACATCGCGATACAAATTCTGCTACGCTCCTCTTCATGCCGCTCCACCAATACTGACGCCGTAAGCCCTGATACATCTTCGTCGCTCCAGGATGGATAGTATAGGGAGAACGATGAGCTTCCTCTAGGATCCTCTGCCTGATATCACTGTCACTCGGCACACAGATCCGTCCACGAAACAATAGCAAACCATCGTCCCTCTGACTGTACCCCAATGACCCAAATCTCTCCATATCAGCCATAATCTCGCCAAGCTCCACATCCTGTCGCTGTCGATCGCGAATCTGACCCTCCAGATCCGAATGGATACTCATGGCAGCGCAATAAAGTGTAGGATTGTCTGGTGCCACAGAAATAGTAAGATCGCTCATCTGCTCCAGTAAGACCCACTCCTGCACCATCATAGCTGCAACTGATGCTCCACGGCGACTCAGTGCATCTGCTACCACATTGGCTTTACCTGGATGATAGAGGATCTCGCAATCGTAGTCCTTAAGCAGCTCCAACCAACGTCGTTGTCTCATATTAAGTTCCTTTTGCGAAAATAAATACTTGAGACTCTTGTGATCTGTATATATCTGGACTCTCTCACCATAAAGATAATGCCTCCAAATCTTCAAGGCAAACACGACAGCCGCCAACTCCAGATCATGTGTGGGATAATTCTCTTCGTGCCTCTTCAACTGTCTGGATGCATAAGCATTCACTCGGCCGTCCTGCATCAAAACACATCCCAACCCTGCATACGAGGCATCACTATATACAGTAAATAACTCACCACACCTGGGTATCGTCAGTACTGGCGCCGAAGTCAAACGCCGCTTTAACTCCTGGAAAGACCTCTCCCAAAACTCGTCCCAAATAAATCTGACGCCTTTCCTTGTCAACTTCGTCAGGGGCGATGCAAGCCGTGCAAAACCTTCTATGAATCGTCGATAGTACCCAGCAAGGCCAAGAAAACTCCGAATCTCTGTCACTGTCATTGGTCTCGGCCAATCCATCACGGCTTTAGTCTTCTCTGGGTCTACTGAGATACCCTCTCCTGAGACCACATGTCCTAAGAATACCACTCGGGTCTGCCAAAACTCACATTTCGAAAACTTGGCATATAACTGCTCCTCTCTGAGCTTCTGCAGAACCACGCTCAGATGCGCCTCGTGTGTCTCAGGGCTCGGTGAGTAAATTAGGATGTCGTCAATGAAAACTATGACAAAAGAATCCAAATATTCCTTGAATACCCTATTCATCAGATCCATAAATACTGCAGGTGCATTGGTCAGCCCAAACGGCATGACCACAAATTCATAATGGCCGTAACGCGTGCGAAATGCGGTCTTTGCAATATCCTCATCTCTGACTCGCACCTGATGATAACCTGACCGCAAATCTATCTTGGAAAACATCGATGCACCACGCAACTGATCCAGTAAATCATCCACACGGGGTAGGGGATACTTGTTCTTGATTGTTACCTGATTAAGCTGTCGGTAATCTATACAAAGTCGCATAGACCCGTCCTTCTTGCGCACAAATAATACTGGGGCCCCCCATGGCGATGTGCTCGGCCGAATAAAACCTTTCTCCAAAAGATCTTGCAATTGCACCTTGAGTTCTTTCAGTTCATTGGCAGCCATACGGTAAGGAGTCTTGGAAATAGGCTGCGTACCTGGCATCAGATCGACCGCAAAATCAATCTCTCGGTGCGGTGGTAGTCCCGGCAACTCATCTGGGAACACATCTGGAAAGTCTCGCACCACAGGATAGGCAGCCAACTCCTTCTTCTCCCCCGCTATCACGGTCACGAACGCAAAGTAGGCTTCACACCCACGTCGAATAAGTCTCTCGGCGTGCATAACCGATATCATCGGCGTAGTCACCACTGGTTTCACACCCCGGTATGTAACAACTGGTCTCCCCGGATGCTCAAATGATATTACCTTCCGACGACAATCAACCCGAGCATAGTGCCGAGAGAGCCAATCCATACCCAACAGTAAGTCAAAATCCTGGATCGCCAAAACAACAAGATCCCCCACAAATACCTGGTCGTAAATCCCTATCTCGCAATCCCTGACCATCTCACTCCCCAACAACACCGTCCCTCCCGGTGTCGAAATAGATAAATCATATGGTAAGGGGTTACACGGGATTGGGATCTTATGCAACAAATGGGGTGCTATAAAAGAGTGGGTGGAACCTGTATCAAATAGGGCACGTACGTCATGGCCATAGAGAGTAAGTATACCTTGCACTATATCACTGCTCTCAGCTGCCTCGGTCGCTGACACTGCAAATGCCTGTCCCTGCATCTGAACTCTCTCTGTAGGTCCTGGGCGCTGTGCTGCTGGAAGAGGTAATGGTGCTCCTGCACCCTGCGTCCTAGGTGCAGACTGTCTCTGAACTGGTCTGGGCCCCACACCTCCAGTCCGTGGCCCTCCACTCTGTGCTGGCTGGGTGCACCTGTTCGCTCGGTGGCCCCTCTGTCCACAGCGAAAACAAATAATCTCCTGCCCTGTGGCCGGTGTAGCTGGTGGGGCTGGTGGGGCTGGTGTAGTCGGTCTAGGCGCCTGTGGACAGTCTCTCTTCAAATGCCCCGGCTGACCACAGCGATAACATACATCTCGACGTACCTCCCGACACTGCCCCTGGTGTCTCTGCCCGCACTGCCGGCACTGTGGAAATCCCGAACTCTGGCTGCCTGCATCCCACTTCCTCTTCTTACTGCTGCTCCCTGCACCCTTCAAGACTAACTGCTCTGCTCGGGCCTCCAATCGATCCCTCTCCACCGCGTGGGCTCGCTGAACAGCCGTAGGGAAGTCAGGGGCCTCAATACCAGCCATGGCATGACGGATCTCTGGTCGTAACCCCCTCTGAAACTTGCTAACTCGACGCGACTCAGGGGTCACTAACTCAGGAGCATAACGAGATAATGCCACGAACTCGGTCTCATACTGCGTAACTGTCTTACTGCCCTGTTGTAACTCAATGAACTCAAACACCTTCTGCTCTCTGATCCAAGCTGGTACATAGGTCTCATTGAACGCCTCGACGAACTGTGCCCATGACGGACCTCCATCGCCATATCTTTGTCTGGTGGTCTCCCACCACCGCTCGGCGTCACCTCGTAACAAGAAAGTCCCCAGCCGAACTCTGTGGGCCTCTGCACAGTCTATGGATCTCAAATGCTTCTCCACCGCTAGTAACCAATCCTCAGCCACCGTCGCATCAGCGCCTCCACTAAACTCTGGTGGTCGCAAGGCCATAAAATCTCTAAGCACTGTAGCACCTGAACCGTCCCCTGCTCCCGACGTACCTGAATGCGACGCCTGGGCCGTAGCGGTCCTATCATCATGTCTGCGCTCCTGTCGCAACTGAGATGCTGCCAGTACATCTACAGCTCGTAAAATACCCGCTAATGTCTCCTGCATATCTGGTGGCCCTGGCTGTCTCTGCTCTCCCGCACCTGTAGCCTGAACCTCCGGAGTAGGGACAAGGTGTCCTCTACCTCGTGCCGACGGTCTACCACGACCTCGCCCACGTCGTGCGTCCATGATACCTAGACAACCAAATTTAATTAGAACGCATTTCGAAATAACAGACACGTCCTAACACTCTAACTCTACCTAACAGCCTTGGTGTACAGTTACTTGTCCCCCAAATAGACTTAATGACGCTCTGATACCAACATTGTAAGCACCCCCATCCGGTCTATCCGAACGAGTGCGCTCACAGAAGGGAAGAGGAATAGACAAAAGACAGAAATGCCCTGGCATGCATAAATAAGAAATTTAACAGCGGAAGCAAAACGGTAAACATGCATGCCCACAAGCACCCCGCTGATACAGCGGTCATGAAGTATATAAAAATACATACAGACCCTGTGCCAACAATAGGAGGTACAAATGACAACCTGGCACAGTCAAAAATAAAAGACAGCGACTCTAGCAAAACATCAGAGATGACGGGGGCAGCTAACTGTACACCTTACCAACGCGGCCGGCTGCTAAATGGAACGATCCTCGCCCTCGGCCTTTGCTTTACCCTTACCTGGAATGATGGAAAGCAAGGTGAGTCGCAAGACTCAGCAAGTTTATAAGAAATGAAAGGCTATAAATAAAAGAAGAGACCATCCCAAACACAGCCCCACAAGTACACACAAGTCATGAGACGCTACAACACAACAGTGCAGTATAGTGAAAGCACATACCGGTCCTTGGGGCCCACACAAGACACCTGGCACCCAAGTCCCATACCAACCTGCCGCTGCCCTGGAAGGCAACAATATCCTCAACAAACCTGTGCGCACTGTCCCGGGGCGGTACTCCCGTCACCCGTATCCACGTCGGTACTCCCGACAACCGAGCCATAGGCTCCCTCGGAACGGTACTCCCGTCCGAGAACTAAATGCTATCAGTAGCCATGCAATGCACATAAAATGCAATGGCGTAGTGAGCATCAACGTGATACCAGGCGCCCATACATCCAAGCATCAGGCCATGCTCCGCCCATATAGTAAGCCACACACGATGCATATGCCCGTGCTGGATGCATCATAATCAAGCTAAAATGCCCGTGACCAAGCATAACCAAATCATGTTAATCCCAACATGCAGCCCGTACCCATGTGCACATCAAGCCATGCAACGAGAATAAAATATAAGCAGGCATGCTATAATCACATAACGGCTAAGCAAGTTAGCAGTGCCTGGCACCGGTCAACGGTCAGTGGGTAGGAGAGACTCGCCGGCGGCCTAAGGTAGTCCGTACGACAGTCACTCCGTCACCGAACCATCGATCCTAGCCCCCACTGCACAACCGCTCCAGCCAGAAAATAACCAAAAATCCAATTAATACCCGAACCGCTAAGAACCTAGCCCCGGGTGAGTACGGCATCATTCCCAACAGGCAGGGGGGGTGGCACAAACCCCCGTAGGCAACCAACGAATAAAACCCACGAGATCCATTTAATAAATTAAATCTTAAACTAACCGTTTAAAAACTTCATAATTAATTAATGGCCGAAACAAACGAAGGGAGGCCCAATAAATCGCCAACGACAGAAACGACGAGATAGGTAAGAAGAACTTGCCTTAACAGAGATATCCTTAGGCTCGTTGGGTCCAAAAGCAGTAAAAATTATACAAACTGCAATATCCCAATTATTTGCCAAAATTAATAAAATTGGACGCAAAACGAAATTCTGACCGTACAGAATATTAATTACTAGCTGCTCTACATACCTGGATAATTAAATCTGGAATTAAACGCAATTTAATCTGAATTTTTCAGCCCCAAAATCTCACAATTTCTCCCGTGCGCGCGCTGGTTTTTCTCTAAAATTGCTACTGTTTCTATGCTCAAAATCACGCCCGAAATCGGGCTTAAATGCGGCCAAAAATAAGCGGAGGAGACGCGGCCACGTGGCAGCGCGTGGGCCAGCCACTGGGAGGCCACCGCCTCACCGAAACGACGTCGTTTCGACGTCTAGAGGCTGAATTAAATCAGCCAAAAATCCCCCCCTCGCGCGCCTGCCCGCGGATTCGAAGCCGCGTCCACCGCCTGGCCGCCTCGCGCGCGACCGCTCGCGCTCGCATGCATCTTCAACCTATATATGCATTATGATATATTTAAGGTGATTTTGAGCCCTTTTCTGCAACACACGCCAGCACCCGAAACTTTCCGTTAATTGCACTAACGCCCACTTAATTAATTACATTAACTCCCGAAATTTCTGAAAATCCCATTATTGAATTTCTTTTAATTTTCCTATAATTCCAGAAATTCCTAAAACAAATTAATTAATTATTTTAATTTCTTATTTCCTTAAAATCACATAAGTAAATTTTATTAAATCACAACAAATTATTTTAATATTTCTTTTAATTTAAATTACCCCAAAATTAAATTAAATTGGCATTTACGGGGCGTTACAAATCCTCCCCCCCTTAAAAGAATTTCGTCCCCGAAATTCGTACCTGGCTAGGCAAACAACTGAGGATGAAGTCGCCTCATGTCCTCCTCTAGCTCCCAAGTAGCCTCCTTAGGGGTATGCCGCTGCCACTGGACCTTCACATAGGGAATCGTGCGGCTACGAAGCACTTTTTCTTTCCGATCCACGATGCTGGTAGGCAACTCGATGTACGACGCGTCCTCTTGCACCACGAGCGGATGATAATCAATGACATGCCCGGGATCTGCCACATACTTGCGGAGCATCGAAACATGAAAGACATCATGTACATGGGCTAACTGATGGGGTAAAACTAATCGGTATGCCAACGATCCGACTCGCTCCAATATCTCGAACGGTCCCACATAGCGAGGACTCAACTTGCCAGATACTCCGAAGCGTCGAACACCCCTCATCGGCATAACTCGAAGGAAAACATGATCACCCACATCAAACTCTAAATCTCGGCGTCGTCTATCAGCATAACTCTTCTGACGATCCTGAGCTGCCTTCATCCTAGCCCGAATCAACTGGATCTTTTCTGTCGTCTGCTCCACCAACTCCGGTCCAAGTAACGCTCGCTCCCCAGTCTCGGTCCAGCAAAGCGGTGACCTACACGGCCGCCCATATAATGCCTCAAATGGTGCCATCCCAATGCTGGCCTGGAAGCTATTATTGTAAGCAAACTCCACCAACGACAAATGGTCATCCCAGCTCCCATGAAAATCTAGTACACAGGCGCGGAGCATATCCTCCAAAGTCCGAATGGTCCGCTCCGACTGCCCGTCAGTCTGAGGATGGAAGGCTGTACTGAAAGTCAGCTGGGTCCCCATAGCACTCTGCAACGCCTCCCAAAATCGTGAGGTAAACCGAGGATCCCTGTCTGACACAATACTAGCTGGGACTCCGTGCAGTCTCACCACCTCATCAATGTATAGCTTGGCCAGTCGATGAATAGGATAGGTCTTCTTGACAGGTAAGAAGTGCACTGATTTAGTCAACCGATCGATAATCACCCATATCGAATCATACCCCCGGCTGGATCGTGGCAATCCTGAGACAAAATCCATAGCTATGCGTTCCCACTTCCACTCCGGCACGGATAAAGGTCGTAACAATCCTGCAGGCCTCTGGTGCTCAGCCTTAACCTGCTGGCACACTAAACATCGCGATACAAATTCTGCTACGCTCCTCTTCATGCCGCTCCACCAATACTGACGCCGTAAGCCCTGATACATCTTCGTCGCTCCAGGATGGATAGTATAGGGAGAACGATGAGCTTCCTCTAGGATCCTCTGCCTGATATCACTGTCACTCGGCACACAGATCCGTCCACGAAACAATAGCAAACCATCGTCCCTCTGACTGTACCCCAATGACCCAAATCTCTCCATATCAGCCATAATCTCGCCAAGCTCCACATCCTGTCGCTGTCGATCGCGAATCTGACCCTCCAGATCCGAATGGATACTCATGGCAGCGCAATAAAGTGTAGGATTGTCTGGTGCCACAGAAATAGTAAGATCGCTCATCTGCTCCAGTAAGACCCACTCCTGCACCATCATAGCTGCAACTGATGCTCCACGGCGACTCAGTGCATCTGCTACCACATTGGCTTTACCTGGATGATAGAGGATCTCGCAATCGTAGTCCTTAAGCAGCTCCAACCAACGTCGTTGTCTCATATTAAGTTCCTTTTGCGAAAATAAATACTTGAGACTCTTGTGATCTGTATATATCTGGACTCTCTCACCATAAAGATAATGCCTCCAAATCTTCAAGGCAAACACGACAGCCGCCAACTCCAGATCATGTGTGGGATAATTCTCTTCGTGCCTCTTCAACTGTCTGGATGCATAAGCATTCACTCGGCCGTCCTGCATCAAAACACATCCCAACCCTGCATACGAGGCATCACTATATACAGTAAATAACTCACCACACCTGGGTATCGTCAGTACTGGCGCCGAAGTCAAACGCCGCTTTAACTCCTGGAAAGACCTCTCCCAAAACTCGTCCCAAATAAATCTGACGCCTTTCCTTGTCAACTTCGTCAGGGGCGATGCAAGCCGTGCAAAACCTTCTATGAATCGTCGATAGTACCCAGCAAGGCCAAGAAAACTCCGAATCTCTGTCACTGTCATTGGTCTCGGCCAATCCATCACGGCTTTAGTCTTCTCTGGGTCCACTGAGATACCCTCTCCTGAGACCACATGTCCTAAGAATACCACTCGGGTCTGCCAAAACTCACATTTCGAAAACTTGGCATATAACTGCTCCTCTCTGAGCTTCTGCAGAACCACGCTCAGATGCGCCTCGTGTGTCTCAGGGCTCGGTGAGTAAATTAGGATGTCGTCAATGAAAACTATGACAAAAGAATCCAAATATTCCTTGAATACCCTATTCATCAGATCCATAAATACTGCAGGTGCATTGGTCAGCCCAAACGGCATGACCACAAATTCATAATGGCCGTAACGCGTGCGAAATGCGGTCTTTGCAATATCCTCATCTCTGACTCGCACCTGATGATAACCTGACCGCAAATCTATCTTGGAAAACATCGATGCACCACGCAACTGATCCAGTAAATCATCCACACGGGGTAGGGGATACTTGTTCTTGATTGTTACCTGATTAAGCTGTCGGTAATCTATACAAAGTCGCATAGACCCGTCCTTCTTGCGCACAAATAATACTGGGGCCCCCCATGGCGATGTGCTCGGCCGAATAAAACCTTTCTCCAAAAGATCTTGCAATTGCACCTTGAGTTCTTTCAGTTCATTGGCAGCCATACGGTAAGGAGTCTTGGAAATAGGCTGCGTACCTGGCATCAGATCGACCGCAAAATCAATCTCTCGGTGCGGTGGTAGTCCCGGCAACTCATCTGGGAACACATCTGGAAAGTCTCGCACCACAGGATAGGCAGCCAACTCCTTCTTCTCCCCCGCTATCACGGTCACGAACGCAAAGTAGGCTTCACACCCACGTCGAATAAGTCTCTCGGCGTGCATAACCGATATCATCGGCGTAGTCACCACTGGTTTCACACCCCGGTATGTAACAACTGGTCTCCCCGGATGCTCAAATGATATTACCTTCCGACGACAATCAACCCGAGCATAGTGCCGAGAGAGCCAATCCATACCCAACAGTAAGTCAAAATCCTGGATCGCCAAAACAACAAGATCCCCCACAAATACCTGGTCGTAAATCCCTATCTCGCAATCCCTGACCATCTCACTCCCCAACAACACCGTCCCTCCCGGTGTCGAAATAGATAAATCATATGGTAAGGGGTTACACGGGATTGGGATCTTATGCAACAAATGGGGTGCTATAAAAGAGTGGGTGGAACCTGTATCAAATAGGGCACGTACGTCATGGCCATAGAGAGTAAGTATACCTTGCACTATATCACTGCTCTCAGCTGCCTCGGTCGCTGACACTGCAAATGCCTGTCCCTGCATCTGAACTCTCTCTGTAGGTCCTGGGCGCTGTGCTGCTGGAAGAGGTAATGGTGCTCCTGCACCCTGCGTCCTAGGTGCAGACTGTCTCTGAACTGGTCTGGGCCCCACACCTCCAGTCCGTGGCCCTCCACTCTGTGCTGGCTGGGTGCACCTGTTCGCTCGGTGGCCCCTCTGTCCACAGCGAAAACAAATAATCTCCTGCCCTGTGGCCGGTGTAGCTGGTGGGGCTGGTGGGGCTGGTGTAGTCGGTCTAGGCGCCTGTGGACAGTCTCTCTTCAAATGCCCCGGCTGACCACAGCGATAACATACATCTCGACGTACCTCCCGACACTGCCCCTGGTGTCTCTGCCCGCACTGCCGGCACTGTGGAAATCCCGAACTCTGGCTGCCTGCATCCCACTTCCTCTTCTTACTGCTGCTCCCTGCACCCTTCAAGACTAACTGCTCTGCTCGGGCCTCCAATCGATCCCTCTCCACCGCGTGGGCTCGCTGAACAGCCGTAGGGAAGTCAGGGGCCTCAATACCAGCCATGGCATGACGGATCTCTGGTCGTAACCCCCTCTGAAACTTGCTAACTCGACGCGACTCAGGGGTCACTAACTCAGGAGCATAACGAGATAATGCCACGAACTCGGTCTCATACTGCGTAACTGTCTTACTGCCCTGTTGTAACTCAATGAACTCAAACACCTTCTGCTCTCTGATCCAAGCTGGTACATAGGTCTCATTGAACGCCTCGACGAACTGTGCCCATGACGGACCTCCATCGCCATATCTTTGTCTGGTGGTCTCCCACCACCGCTCGGCGTCACCTCGTAACAAGAAAGTCCCCAGCCGAACTCTGTGGGCCTCTGCACAGTCTATGGATCTCAAATGCTTCTCCACCGCTAGTAACCAATCCTCAGCCACCGTCGCATCAGCGCCTCCACTAAACTCTGGTGGTCGCAAGGCCATAAAATCTCTAAGCACTGTAGCACCTGAACCGTCCCCTGCTCCCGACGTACCTGAATGCGACGCCTGGGCCGTAGCGGTCCTATCATCATGTCTGCGCTCCTGTCGCAACTGAGATGCTGCCAGTACATCTACAGCTCGTAAAATACCCGCTAATGTCTCCTGCATATCTGGTGGCCCTGGCTGTCTCTGCTCTCCCGCACCTGTAGCCTGAACCTCCGGAGTAGGGACAAGGTGTCCTCTACCTCGTGCCGACGGTCTACCACGACCTCGCCCACGTCGTGCGTCCATGATACCTAGACAACCAAATTTAATTAGAACGCATTTCGAAATAACAGACACGTCCTAACACTCTAACTCTACCTAACAGCCTTGGTGTACAGTTACTTGTCCCCCAAATAGACTTAATGACGCTCTGATACCAACATTGTAAGCACCCCCATCCGGTCTATCCGAACGAGTGCGCTCACAGAAGGGAAGAGGAATAGACAAAAGACAGAAATGCCCTGGCATGCATAAATAAGAAATTTAACAGCGGAAGCAAAACGGTAAACATGCATGCCCACAAGCACCCCGCTGATACAGCGGTCATGAAGTATATAAAAATACATACAGACCCTGTGCCAACAATAGGAGGTACAAATGACAACCTGGCACAGTCAAAAATAAAAGACAGCGACTCTAGCAAAACATCAGAGATGACGGGGGCAGCTAACTGTACACCTTACCAACGCGGCCGGCTGCTAAATGGAACGATCCTCGCCCTCGGCCTTTGCTTTACCCTTACCTGGAATGATGGAAAGCAAGGTGAGTCGCAAGACTCAGCAAGTTTATAAGAAATGAAAGGCTATAAATAAAAGAAGAGACCATCCCAAACACAGCCCCACAAGTACACACAAGTCATGAGACGCTACAACACAACAGTGCAGTATAGTGAAAGCACATACCGGTCCTTGGGGCCCACACAAGACACCTGGCACCCAAGTCCCATACCAACCTGCCGCTGCCCTGGAAGGCAACAATATCCTCAACAAACCTGTGCGCACTGTCCCGGGGCGGTACTCCCGTCACCCGTATCCACGTCGGTACTCCCGACAACCGAGCCATAGGCTCCCTCGGAACGGTACTCCCGTCCGAGAACTAAATGCTATCAGTAGCCATGCAATGCACATAAAATGCAATGGCGTAGTGAGCATCAACGTGATACCAGGCGCCCATACATCCAAGCATCAGGCCATGCTCCGCCCATATAGTAAGCCACACACGATGCATATGCCCGTGCTGGATGCATCATAATCAAGCTAAAATGCCCGTGACCAAGCATAACCAAATCATGTTAATCCCAACATGCAGCCCGTACCCATGTGCACATCAAGCCATGCAACGAGAATAAAATATAAGCAGGCATGCTATAATCACATAACGGCTAAGCAAGTTAGCAGTGCCTGGCACCGGTCAACGGTCAGTGGGTAGGAGAGACTCGCCGGCGGCCTAAGGTAGTCCGTACGACAGTCACTCCGTCACCGAACCATCGATCCTAGCCCCCACTGCACAACCGCTCCAGCCAGAAAATAACCAAAAATCCAATTAATACCCGAACCGCTAAGAACCTAGCCCCGGGTGAGTACGGCATCATTCCCAACAGGCAGGGGGGGTGGCACAAACCCCCGTAGGCAACCAACGAATAAAACCCACGAGATCCATTTAATAAATTAAATCTTAAACTAACCGTTTAAAAACTTCATAATTAATTAATGGCCGAAACAAACGAAGGGAGGCCCAATAAATCGCCAACGACAGAAACGACGAGATAGGTAAGAAGAACTTGCCTTAACAGAGATATCCTTAGGCTCGTTGGGTCCAAAAGCAGTAAAAATTATACAAACTGCAATATCCCAATTATTTGCCAAAATTAATAAAATTGGACGCAAAACGAAATTCTGACCGTACAGAATATTAATTACTAGCTGCTCTACATACCTGGATAATTAAATCTGGAATTAAACGCAATTTAATCTGAATTTTTCAGCCCCAAAATCTCACAATTTCTCCCGTGCGCGCGCTGGTTTTTCTCTAAAATTGCTACTGTTTCTATGCTCAAAATCACGCCCGAAATCGGGCTTAAATGCGGCCAAAAATAAGCGGAGGAGACGCGGCCACGTGGCAGCGCGCGGGCCAGCCACTGGGAGGCCACCGCCTCACCGAAACGACGTCGGTTCGACGTCTAGAGGCTGAATTAAATCAGCCAAAAATCCCCCCCTCGCGCGCCTGCCCGCGGATTCGAAGCCGCGTCCACCGCCTGGCCGCCTCGCGCGCGACCGCTCGCGCTCGCATGCATCTTCAACCTATATATGCATTATGATATATTTAAGGTGATTTTGAGCCCTTTTCTGCAACACACGCCAGCACCCGAAACTTTCCGTTAATTGCACTAACGCCCACTTAATTAATTACATTAACTCCCGAAATTTCTGAAAATCCCATTATTGAATTTCTTTTAATTTTCCTATAATTCCAGAAATTCCTAAAACAAATTAATTAATTATTTTAATTTATTATTTCCTTAAAATCACATAAGTAAATTTTATTAAATCACAACAAATTATTTTAATATTTCTTTTAATTTAAATTACCCCAAAATTAAATTAAATTGGCATTTACGGGGCGTTACACTCTATCTCACTATTTTTTTCACTAAAACCCACCCTGATTTCAAGTATTACATCCAATCCCTCTAAAATGAATTTTGTCCTTGGAATTATTCTAAAAATCATTCTTCTATTTTGTTGAAAAGACGTGGGTAGCCACTTTTCATATCTTCCTTGTATTCCCAAATGGCTTCTTCATAGTCATGATGTCTCTATAATACCTTTACGAGAGGTGTCATCTTCTTTATTACAGTTCTTTGTACCTTTTTTTTTTTTGTGGTAGGTCAAATTTTTGTGAAGTTCAATAGTTTTCTCCAAAATCTTATGGGAAGGGAAGCTCATGTCTCCAAAGTTGCGATAAATGAAAGACATCATGTAGATTTGTTAAGGTTATAGGCAACCCCAACCTATAAAAGTAATGGGTCCAATTTGTTTTAAGATTTCATAAGGTTTGATATATCAGGGACTCAATTTCCACATTCTATATTCAATTAACACTAAGAAGGTCATCAAAGATCATTTTAGGGCTAATGGAACCCAGGGATTGGTATGAAAAAAAGGAAAAAAAAAAAAAAAACTACAAGCATAAAATCGGGCTTAGTTTGCCAACTAAACTCGGCCTTATGTCACTTGTTTAATTTTTTTTTTCCAGCTCTTTTAGTTCAATGCATGTAGGTGTGAACGTAGAGGCCTAAAATAAAAAAATTATTGTTCATGTAATCGCATTTCATGTCATATTGGTCAATTATTCATGGTTAATAAGTTAAAACACTTGATCTTGATCTTGATCTTGATCATGATTGTAACACATAATAGCCTCTCAAACAATTTTGTTTGCATTCTATATTCAATTAACGCTAAGAAGGTCATCAAAGATCATTTTAGGGCTAATAAAACCCAGGGATTGGTATGAAAAAAAGGGAAAAAAAAAACTACAAGCATAAAATCGGGCTTAGTTTGCCAACTAAACTCGGTCGTATGTCACTTGTTTAAATTTTTTTTCCAGCTCTTTTAGTTCGATGCATGTAGGTGTGAACGTAGAGGCCTAAAATAAAAAAATTATTGTTGATGTTATCGCATTTCATGTCATATTGGTCAATTATTCATGGTTAATAAGTTAAAACACTTGATCTTGATCATGATTGTAACACATAATAGCCTCTCAAACAATTTTGTTTGCATTCTATATTCAATTAACGCTAAGAGGGTCACAAAAATCATTTTAGGGCTAATGGAACCCGGGGATTGGTATGAACAAGGGGGGGGGGGGGGAAGACACTACAAGCATAAAATCGGGTTTAGTTTGCCAACTAAACCCAGCCTTATGTCACTTGTTTAATTTTATTTTTTTTTCGGCTCTTTTGGTTCGGTGCATGAAGGTGTGAACATAGAGGCCCAAAATAAAAAAAATTATTGTTCATGTAATCGCATTCCATATCATCTTGGTCAATTGTTCATGGTTAATAAGTTAAAACACTTGATCTTGATCTTGATCATGATTGTAACACATAATAACCTCTCAAATAATTTTGTTTGCATTCTATATTCAATTAATGCTAAGAGGGTCACCAAAGATCGTTTTAGGGCTAATGGAACCTGGGGATTGGTATGAAAGGAAGGGAAAAAAAAAAAGACTACAAGCATAAAATTGGGCTTAGTTTGCCAACTAAACCCGGCCTTATGTCACTTGTTTAATTTTATTTTTTTTTCGACTCTTTTGGTTCGATGCATGTAGGTGTGAACGTAGAGACCCAAAATAAAAAAAATTATTGTTCATGCAATCGTATTTCATGCCATCTTGGTCAATTGTTCATGGTTAATAAGTTAAAACACTTGATCTTGATCTTGATTATGATTGTAACACATAATAGCATCTCAAATAATTTTGTTTGCATTCTATATTCAATTAACGCTAAGAGGGTCATCAAAGATCGTTTTAGGGCTAATGGAACTCGGGGATTAGTATGAAAAAAAGGGAAAAATAAAACACTGAAAGCATAAAATCGAGCTTAGCTTGCCAACTAAACCCGACCTTATGTCACTTGTTTAATTTTATTTTTTTTTCGACTCTTTTGGTTCGGTGCATGTAGGTGTGAACGTAGAGGCCCAAAATAAAAAAATTATTGTTCATGTAATCGCATTTCATGTCATCTTGGTCAATTGTTCATGGTTAATAAGTTTAAACACTTGATCTTGATCTTGATCATGATTGTAACACATAATAGCCTCTCAAACAATTTTGTTTGCATTCTGTATTCAATTAACTCTAAGAGGGTCACCAAAGATCGTTTTAGGGCTAATGGAACCCGGGGATTGGTATTAAAAAAAATGAAAAAGAAAAACACTACAAGCATAAAATCGGGCTTAATTTGCCAATTAAACCTAGCCTTATTGCTGGTCAGCAGGCTTTCTGCCGCTTGCGGAGGACTGCGGTATGCATACCACGGCCAAGGGCACGAGCGGCAGTGAGGTAGCAGGCTCTCTATCGCTCGCGTGAGGGCCGCGATATGAATACCGCGGCCAAGGACGCAAGCGGCAGTGAGGAAGCAGGCTCGCTGCCACTCGCGCAAGGGCCGCGGTATGCATACCGCGTCCAATGTTGCAAGTGGCAATAAGGCTACCGCTCATGGTCGAGTCACGGCATGCATACCAAACCCGCCCTACCTCATTTTTGGGGTGGCTTTAATAAGCCACCCCTATCCCTCATTTTTCTCCCACTTTCCCTCTTTCCCCAAACCCCTCTCCTTCTCACCGAACCTCCCAAACCGCCTTCTACACCATTGCCAACCAAACATTATTGCGATTTGCGTCCCAAATCCACACAACGTAATTTCTTCTACGCTTGTATTTACGGATTTTTCAGGTATTCCTTGACTAATTTTTGGTCATGGGAAGAATATGAGATATTTGTTCATTTGTGGATATAAAGATGTATAGATGGGGGTTGGGGCACTGTTTGGTGTGCTTTGATAGTGGAGTTTGTGGCTTTTACTTTTGGGATATCTCGCACCTTCAATACCCTATTTCATGTGTTTATCTCTACCATGCATGTTAGGTGTTCGATGAAATGCAACACTTACCATTTGCACTCATATGACACCATAAATTAGGGAATGGATTGGTTTCTATTTGGGGTAGTTTGGCGGCCTTATTTTTACTCTGGTTCGTTGTGATTTTCGTACCCATAACTTATGTCTACTCCTATTGGTGTCAGGTACACTTCCAAGCTTGAACATGCCACCCAAAACCCGTAATTTGCACACCGCGAGCAAGGGCAAGGCCATAGCCGAGAGCTCCAGTGTTTACAAAAGGGAACGTGTCGCACCACCTCAATACCAAATGTATCGTACTGCCCATGCAGAGGAACAGGCCAGTATCATCGCTACCCGGACTCTACACAAAGAAATGGAGGTTGACCTGTTGAATTTCAAACCCACCGGCGTCACCGAACTGATCCATTCCAAGAAGTGGAAGAAGTCTTATTCCACGCCTCACAAGGTATATCCAGCCTTAGTGCGTGAATTTTTGGCAAATTTCAACCCAAACATTCTCGGGGCCGATGACGATGAGGACGACGACCATGCATTTCATACTTACGTTCAAGGGATGTGGGTACCATTCAGCCCGACGATGATACAATAATATTATCAAGTGGTTGAAGGGACAAACGTGCCAGACATCGAGGACTGGAACCAAGTTGCCCGCTGTTGTTTCAATGAAGACATTACCCCGCAGTGGTCTCGTAGCAATATAGTGATGCATAATGAGCTGAACCTCAAGTTCAAAGTGTTTCACTACATTCTTGCTTGCAATATTTCCCTTTCTTCTCATATGACAGAGATTTTTCATTCACGAATGCAGCTGCTTTACGCATTCGCTATGGGGCACGATTTGAATTTCGGTGAGCACATTTTCTACCAAATTATGGCATTAGCCTATACCAAAGGCAATAAGTGGTAGATATACTTCCCATCTCTCATATCGGCGTTGAGCAAGAAGGCTCGAGTTCCATTATCATCCCCTAAAGCTGATAAGGCGAAGCTCATCACGATTGACCTTTACACAATCCGTTAGTCCCAAACTCAAATTGCGCAGCACCAGCATGCGGCACGCTTAGCGGATGAAGCCAAGGGACATGAAGCTGAGGATATGATGGAACCAGAGGTGTAGCTTGCAGTTCGACCACCGCCCCGACGACAACTAGGAGGGGTGAATTTTGGCCCTATTCTAGAAGCCATTCAGAACCAGCTACAGCAAGATAGAGCAAACACATCTAGACAGTTCCAACTCCTGCAAGCGGGACTAGATGAACTTCGAGCAAACATGCGTTCCAACCATGAGGCTATGATGACCATGTTCGCCCAGCTCATGCTGGCACGAGACCCGCCACCACCCCCCTCAGCAGACAATTGAGCAATCTCCCCACTCTTGCACTTTCCATGTGGGCTAGTTGTTTTATAGTTAGGGTGAATGATGAAACCTCATTCATTGTTGGTTTAATTCAAAGTTATTTGATTTTTGATGTATTTTTGTTATTTGGGTTGATTGTTTATTATACCCTTATCTCGTTTTGATGCTTAGCTACCATTAAAGCGTGTTTGTGATTTATATTGCTTTCGAGAGATTCAATATGAATTAGTAAATGGTAATGAACAACATAAGATCTGATGATAGGGCTTAATTGTATATATATTTTTATCTAATTTTTATTTTAATCTTGTGCTATTTTTTCTACATAAATTATGTGTTTATATGAATTTTACATTATTTTAATCTTGTTTTGTAGGAATCCAGCAAAGGAAATAAATTCAAAAATTTGGACGTAAAAAGAAATATATATATATATTATAAAGTTAATTTTAAAATTAATATTATAAATTAATATTATAGTATAAATAAAAATAAACAAATTAATTAAATAATTAATAGTATATTAAATATTATATATTATATTATATTATATTTTAAATTATAATACCTATATATATGTATTATATTATATATTATATATTATCTTATATTATTTTTATATATATAACATTATTATAAGAGGCAGTGGCGTGAGATGTGGAGATTTTGGAAGGCTAGGGCATGAATGCTTCATATATAATAATATAAAGGCATGTAAGGAGAAGAGGAAACGAGGAGATGGAAGGCCAGTGAATTGACGGAAGAAGAATGCGGCGCACAGAGGAATTGAAGAACAGAGGCGCACACAGTGAAGGAATTGAGGAAGCGGTAGATTGGAAGCTGGGCGGCCCAATAAGCCTCAAGCACACAGGTCAACCTAGATCTGAAACCTCAAGCACACAGGTTAACCTAGATCTGTTTCAGATTTCGGCAGGAAGCTTCTCTTATTTTTTATTTAATTTTTTGTTATTATTTTTATTTTAATAATATCTAACTAATTTATTTTAACTAGGGTTTAGATGAATTTTGATTTTGGGATTATGTAATTATTTATTTAGATCGATTCAAAACTCAATTATTATTTGTGTGAAAAATTTATATTGTTGTGTTTAATACTTTAAAAGATTGGCCACATTTTAATAATTTAATGATTTATGCATGACTGACTAAAAGATTATTATAAATTAGATCCATAGGCAATATAAATCACATATTTGACTATGAGATCGAAAGATGATTAGCTCACGTGTGGGAATCGAGAATGCTTAGGGAGTCAAATCTCCTTCCGAGATTAGAGATTTCCAAATAACTTAATGCTTATTTATTTCGTTGATATCTGTTCAGAAATCTGACAATGAAATTAAATTAATAAAGGATTAATATGACTTGAGAAAGCTTATTAATTAAATGAGGAAAATCCATCATTACATGCAAATAATTATAAAATACTGTAAGGTTATTTATGGTTTTGAATCGGATTGAATAGATAATTACATAACCCAGATTAAATGAAATCTAAACCCTAGTGCTTTTATTAATTAATTTTTCTCACAAAGAATTTAGTTTTTCATTTATTTTTATTTTTATTGATCCAATTAATTAATTAGTTCAACTTAGACTAATTAAAATTGTTTTGATATTGTGATCTAGTTCTCGTGGGATCGACACTCTTTTCATCACTATATGCATATTTGACTAGGGTACACTTGCCCGAATTAATTGTGCATAAATCACACATCATCCAATAATAAGTAGAGAAACCGTTATGCCTTGTAAAATCGTATGAGATGATCAGGTTTTGTGACCCCAATAAAAGTTTTATTTTAGGCACACAATTTCATCTTTTATGGTTATCTTTCTCTATTCGCTTTCTTTACATTTACTTGATTAAATTTTTATAAAAATTTCGACAGAGTCTCCTTTGTTTTCGAGGCATTGAACCTGTATTAGAGACTAAGTCTCTCTATCCAACAACATACTACCACACAACTTTTCAATCATTAGTTACAAGTTTAGGTAAAGGAAACTAAAATATTACAGTTGCTAAAATATGAATAAATCTTAATTTAAATAATAATGTAAAAAACAACATTTATTTCTAAAAGTAGAAAATATAATTGAGTGATGTTGTGTTAGAAGCCTTTTGGTCATCTTCTTTTTGTTGTGGCAGTGATTTTTGAGCATTGCTGAAACACAAAAGATCATATGGTCCGTAACAAATCCATTGACACTGTAAACGCAAGTAAGAAATCACATTATTGCTCAAAAGATAAGTGATGACATTATACCATGCATGAATGACTTCATGTCTATTGATTGTTTGCATCATTTCCAATATTATCATCAATAAGAATGCACAACCGTACAAGGCATCGACGACGAGTTCTCTTTGCAAATGCTGCATTTTTTGTTTGCCCTTACAACGGCCCTGTCAGCGACCCTGGATTCTCGAGTAGAGGATGTGCTCAACTCTCCGATGGAGGAAATCCATTCATTAGACCAACTAAGACAGTTGTGTCCCTATGCACCGCATTTTTCACATGATTTCCTTATACGAGCTTACCCAATGGAAAGAATCCAACCCTCTCTCGGTCTACCCGACTGTCTTCTTTGTGTGGGTGGGAGTACAACCACACCTCTAACTTGCGTAGGTATAACCCAACGGACTTGTTAGGGAGAGGATTGATGGGAGATGCATAGGCGCACCTAATCCAGTCTAAGATGTAATATTGATGGCAAAACGTACGGTAGTACACGCGTATTAAACTATCACGTATGACAAAGAAAAATAGAGTCTTAATATATCATATTAAATAATCAACATAATAAGCAAAGCAAAGTCAAACCATGATACCTGCCAGTAACAATTCCATGAAGAAACAACAATTGATCAAGGTCCCACTTATGACAACTGCATATTCTTGCAGCAACGTCAACTATCTCATCGCTTTCCTTAGCATGTTTCACCAAGTACTTGTTCCTATGTATTACAGGAACTACGCGACATCCTCGATCTAATGTTTTGTCATGGACAAAGTTGATATGTGCCACTGCAGCAAAGGTAACATCAGTTTCGAGTCTGGCAGCAGTAGCACGCCTATCGTTGAACCATTTCTGAAGCATATGTCTCAAAAATTCATGTACACATGTTATAGGCAATCGGCGTGCTTTCATCATACATTTATTGAGAAGCTCGGCAATGTTGGTGGTCATAATTATAGAATATCTTCTTCTCAGAGAATATGCATGTGAGCACTTTTTCAATTTTGCTTCTACCAGTATTAGATACGTCTGAGTATACATCGATTGGATTTCTACCAAGTATGTGTCACACTCTACTGTGGTGTAGTTGCGTGTTGCACGATAGAATGCATTCATCGTATCATTTCGTTGTCTACACCGTTTCTTTAGGTTTTGCTTAAGGTGGAAGAAATAATACACATGTGGAACAGAAGGGAAGACACGGCTCATCGCGTTCGCAATGCTTTGGTGACGATCGAATACGATGACCAAATCATTCTGCACGCCTATAGTCTCTCTCAATTTCGTCAAATACCAAATCCATGACTTGTCAGACTCACCATCTCCGAATCCAAAAGCGATGGAATAAATCATCTCATCCCCATCTTTGCAAGTGGCAACCTATGAAGCACGAAAATGGCTCGGAGGCGCCGTTTCAGCGTTTTCTAACCGTTTCCCATTTCGAAAAAGGGAAAAACAACCCGAACCGTTTTTCAGGCCGTTTGTGTAATTTTTAGAAAGTTATAGGCCATCTCAACAATTTACAAATTTTTCTGGAAACGCGTTTCAACTGTTTCAAAGCCTTAAACTCCTCATTTTTCCTCTCATCTTCTTCTTCTTCTTCTTCTTCTTCTTTCAGTTCGATTGCCCTCGCCCTTGCTGCCATTTGCTTCCAATCCGGTTGCTTCATCGCTCTCGCCGCCATCTAGTTCGTCACACTCGTCGTCCAGTTCGTTTCGGTGCTCCTCGTCATCTACTTCCAGCGCCTCGCTTCTTCACCTTCATCGTCGCCATTTGCTCCGTGTTCCCTGGCTACTTCTCTCTTGTAAGTAATCTTCTAGCTTCATTTTTAAAATTTTGAATATGCTTCTTTGTGGTTGTTGTGATTTTTGTGCTTCTATATATTGGATAATCAAATATACAATTTATAGAATTATAGTGTTGGCTTGGGGCAATCCTGTTCTATATGAGTTCTAAGCTTGGGGCAAACCATGATCAGAATTACCGTGCTCCCTGGCTACTTCGTTGTATGTTTATTGTTTATATTTGATTTTTTTATTTTTTATATTAAAAATTATATTTATAAAAAAAATCCTATATTTTTAAAATTTACAGTTTACTCCGCATTTCCGTTTCCTACCTTTTTAGAAAAATGTCGTTTCCGCATTTCCGTTTCCGCGCAACCTAGGTGGTAACGAAAATCACCCATTTATATTCACCTTTTAAATGTGTGGCATCAACGGCAACAACCGGTCTTATGCAAGACTGAAAACCCTTAAAGGAAGCTCCGAGCATAAAAAATGAATATAAGAAATGATTATTTTTATCTGTCTCTATTGCCGTGATACTGTCGGGATTTGTTTCTTTTAACATGTGAAAATATAAGGGTAGCTGCTGAAATGACTCATCCGTATTGCCATAAGTGAGTTTCTTTGCATGTTGTAACGACCTCAAAGCTTTAGTGGACATGATCTGCACACCATTCTGCTCCAGCAACTCCCCCATTAGCATTCCAGATGTATATTCACCACTCACCACTCTTTTTGAGAACAAACTTATGATGACAATAGCCTTCACACTCCGAAAATGTGAATTATAGACGTCTAGAGTACATGTGTGATCCGGCATAAACTTCACCACATGCCAGAACGAACAACTGGGTCTGCATCTTGCACGAAGTAAGAACTTGCAGTTCACATCCTTGTAACCGGCCTCAAATCGAATCGTGTATAAACATCTGATTCAATAGTCCATCTTTACATCAACACAATAATGTCCAAATGCCAAAATTAGTTCCTGTTTACTTTAAAATAGTGCGCCCTGATAAAAAATATCACCCTGGTTGGGAGTCGGCACTTTGGGTCGCATTATCTCAATTGCAAAATTTTCTACACCAGGAATGATCTAGTTCCCTTGTAAAGGGTTGTCCTTAAGTTATGAACCTGACAATTTTACTTCCGGGTACTCCACACTGGCTCCTTCTTCATCATCACCACCATTATCATATGTTTCATTATCACCATCATCTGTGTGATTATCATATGTTTCGTTATCACCATCACCATCATCTTTGTGTGCAGCATCATTTGACAAACTAATCATACCATATATACCGAAATCATCATTCCACAATGGACTACGTGCAGATGAAAGTGGAATGGCAACATCTACATCCTAATTACCACCATTGTATGAAGGCAATTGGTTTCGTGGTTGATTATGTAGGTTAGAAACTCTAGCATCTTTGCAAATCATATCAACATAGTTCACTTTATATCTGTTTTCTTCGAACATAATAAACTTGACACCATGGTCGTCCTTGATAAGGAACTTACTAGCTAGAAGACTGGTTGAGGGTTCCGTTACAAAATTAATGTTGATGTCGTACCTTGTTTTATTAATTCCCGTCACTGTATAAACAATTTCAACCAACTCAGTAAAAGTCACATTCTTGTAGGCCCCCATACACATCTTGTTATCCCCTACGTACTTATTATCATTCCATTCTCCATTCCACACGATGACCAACGACGCTACATCCATTTGCTGCAAGATTCAAAAGAAGAAATTTAGTCTCACCATGGGTGCAATGGGACACACACACGCGTGCAGAAGTCGATCCTAACTATTGGTAAGGCTTATTTTCTTTTTGAAATTTATATTTTATTTTCTTTTTCTTGAGAGACGAGTTGTAAAATTCAAATTCATGATTTTTGACTTATAAAACAATAATCTTATTATTAATATAATCTTCTAATTTTAACTAAATATGTAGTTTATGAAAAAAAAAATTAAAAATCACACTTAGAATTTTTAAAAATTTTATGAAAAACTTTGGAAGAGGCATCTTCCTTTTAAGTGTTCAATTTTTAATTTAATTTTTTAAAAAGTCAAAATTATTTTTGTTAAGTAATATGATAACATCAAATTTAATGTGAAACCTGATCGGACTTGGTGGGATTAGTTTTGTGGGCCCACGAAACCTGATCGACTTTGGTTGGGTCACAAAACCCAATCGATTTTCTTTGTCCACCAAATCCGATCAGGAACCCTATCGGGTTTGGTGAAGCCACGAAACCCGATTGGGTTTCCTGGCCCCGCCAAACCAGATTGAGTTCCTGATTGGGTTTGGTGGGGCAACAAAACCCGATCGGGTTTCCTGGCCCCACCAAACTCGATTTCGATGTGCAATTTTGAAATTATTTTGTTTCACGCAAATCAATTAGATCTGAAATGATATCTAAGCAAAATAACCAAAATATGTGTTCTACTCGCAACCACAATCATTCTACATCGCTTAATAAGCATTGTGTTATAAAAATAAAAATAATGAAAAACAAAACAAATCAAAATCGATACCTTCAGATTGATTGAGAATGCTTGTTAGAGAGAAAGAAACTTAATGAATACAGCTTCAATAAAGTTCTAGTTGCGATTGATGAACAAGTTTGAATCACCCAACAAGCAAATAGAAATAATGATTGAGTTTGGGGGGGTTTCAGCAATAAATAAAGTCAGAGCGTGAATGTTGAAAGAAATGAAATGAAGAAAGATAATATGAAAGAGATAAAGGTATTTTCGTAAATGAGGTTAAAAGCAGACTCTTCATTTTTAAATCTCTATTTTAGGCATCTTACATAAAAGTAATTATAGAGTGTAATTAGTTTATTTATTTGAGAAAAAAATATTTTTTTATCTATAAAAAGGTTGAAAATAATTTTATACATTTAATTTGGCTTAATTATGAATTCCTCCATTTGTAGTATTGTGTTAAAATGTTTGAAAAAATAATATTAGATTAAATAATTAAAAAAATTATAATATATTTAAAAATTTCTCAAACTAAAACTAAACTACTACCTTAAAATATTGAAAACTAAATTGCCATGACAAAAGTGTCCAAGACAAGTGGACAACGGCTTGTTTGGTATGACTTTTTTAACTGATTTTTATTTTTAAGAATTAATATTAAAAGTTCAGGTGATCGTTATTATTTTATAAATAACTTTTCGAGTGAAAAAGTTAACTCAACTTTTGAGTCTATGATAACAATATAGAAAAAGTTTTTAGCTTCTTAAAAACCTAAAACCCCTTCAATAAACAATTTTTTATATTATTATACCAAACACTTAACAAGAATTTTTATAAATAAAAGCTTCTCAAAAAAAGATTCATAAACTGAAATTTAAGCTCCAACTTAAGCTTCACTAAAACGAACACTAAATTAGAAAAAAATATAGTGAAAAAAAAAAAGGAGAAAGGAAGACTTAAAAGAACTTGATAAAAATCCCTTAAACATAACATAAGATAAGGTATAATAGCCTTATAAAAGATATATTCATTTAGCTAAATGCATCTAATAAAGTTAGGGTTTGTAATTGTTGTAGCACGTAGTTATAAACTTATAATAATGTAATTATTTACATCTTATAAATATTAAATTTATAAGTTATAAAGAAATAATAATGTTCTATTCATAAGTTTTAATTTTAAAATCCTAATATATTATATTAATATTTTAAAATATAATGATATAGCATAATATTTAATATTGTACACCTTACATTATTAATATTTTATTAATTAATCTAAAATTGCACAATTAGGATATAATATATACAAAAATATAATATTCTCCACAGAGAAGAATAATAGAAAGATGATGGATGAGATCAGAAGTACCACAACGGTTGTCATTGGAAGGAAGGCTTCATTATTGTGAACCAAATGCCCTAGAATAAATAAAAATGATCCCGCGTCCGTGCTATATAAATTTATGAATCCACCTAACATAGTAAGATTAAAATTTGATATATTAATATTATCGAGGTTGTGCCAAGCAAAATAAAAGAACAAACTTGTATCTTGGGCTGACTCTCCCTTTGAGAGCCTCCAGTGCTCAGTCTTTTAATCAGTCTTTTAATTCTGTTAAGAGGAAGTAAACTGTGAGATGTGTTTTGGAGAGGCCAGGGTTCAAAATCGCGACCTACCGGGATGACACCGGCATATCACGGCTTGTCCTTTGCCATCTGCTCTATGCCCTGGGAAGCAACAAACTCGTATCTAATTAAGCTGGACAGAGAGGAAATTGGAGTATGGCATTCCCTCAAAGGTGGTCTTAGGTACATACACTTAACGGCCACACAGCAGCAGATGGATAAGAGCTGGGGAAAGAACAGAGGAAAAGAAAAAAAAAAATGTGAACTGTACAGTGGTCAGTAAACAAACCAACCTCCTAGCTGATAGTAATTACGGGTGCCTCATTCCCAACCCATCAACTCCTTTTGAACACGCTCCCTGATCGCATCCCTATTCCTGGGCAGAGGGAAATCATCCCCATCGTCCAGTAGGATTCTGTAAACCTCCCATTCCCGATCGCGAATCCAGTGTCTCCCTATCTCCACCTGTAAAACCCAGAAAAGAGAAGAGCAACGAAAACCTCCTCAGATGATTTGCCATACAAGTTATGCACTCTGGGAGAGCCAATGTGATTGAGCGGGATATATTACCGAAAAGATGCGTATATCAAGAGTCTTGAGAGCAAGGGTAATATCATAAAACACGAGTGGTCGGCCCCTGCCTGATAACTCGACAGGGTTTGCTACCAGCAGCTCAGTGTCGGGACCTCGACTCAACACATTGACACTAAGAGGACAGGCAAGCTCCATTCTCAAGCGAGAGCACAAGGCATTCTGCTTCTCGGGGTCAACTATCTTCTTTCCATCCACTTGCCTTATAAACAAGTCCACCTCACAGCTCCCCTTTGAACTAGCAAAGAATCGACCATAATAAATCTGAAAGAAGATAACCACTCAGTTTCATCAGCAAGCGTGTTGTTTTATTGATGATTCTACTTAAGCATAGTAGCATTAGTCATTGATGATAATATAGTGGGTGTTGACTCTAGCAACATTTAGGTTTGATGGCATAAAGAAAAGGGTCAAAATACTGGTAAATGATTATTCAGTGCACGGTATCAAGTTCTTCTTCATCACAACACAAAAGACAAAAGTGTCCACAAAAGGTTCTGTGGGTCTATAAACCAAGAATGCTCAGAGAAAAGAACATGTTTCCATCGGGATCTAGTCAAATAATATTTTAATAAAATAGAGTTTCCGGCGTACATGGTTGTTGTAATCCTTTAAGGTTCTCATGATGTCGTAAAGGAGACCTTTGTAATCTTGGCAGAGAATTCGAATGAGGGTGTGAGAGGGGCTGAGAGAATTATCCACTGTGATAGATATAGGATTGGAGGCAAGAGAACCATTCAAGTATCGGCTGCAGAACTCTAAACAAAACATGTCTTCCATAATTACTGGTGGAAGAAAGGAGGATCCATGTGAGCACGCAATAACTTCTGGACCAGCCAGTTCAATCTCACAAGTTATGAGAGCATTCCCTAGTACAGCATCCAAACAGCCAACAGTTTCCTCCTGTCTCTTCTTAGTGTGAAGCAGTCCTCTGATTGAGAATAAGAGAAAATTTATACAATTTCATCATTTAAACAATTAATGATTGACAAGTACAAGTTATCACTTAAAAAGAAAAGATCAGCCAGGTGCACCTTTTAAGCCAGGAATAAAATAACACTACTACAGAACATGCACAAAGAGTGAAATTTTCCAACTTCAAATCATTGTGCCACAACTATTATTTACTAGGCTTGTACATTACATCGAACTAGACAACCTTATGAATGACTACAAATGGGAAGTTAACCAAGTCATTTCTATAGCAGCATATTATCATTCAACAAGAAGGATCCTTCAAAATTGAAGGCATAGCCATAGGAGTAAACATCATGTCACGTTCTGCTGCATCTGCTATGTAGTTTAACATAACATTGCTGGCTAAATGGCAATCTTATTAGAAAATTTATGAGATTTAAAATCATATATGCAGTGTCACTTTCATCCACAGTAGTGAAGTGAGAAATAATATTTGACGTGTAAAACAGGATAAGCCTTCACAATAATTTCTACAACACCCTTTAGAGGATCACCTAAAAAGGACTTGATTATTTCACAGCCAGATTCCTCAGGGCATAGGTAATCTTACTGTAGGTGAACCACTGCCTTACACTGGAAAATAATTTAGTCTCCAGGTTGTGATTATTTCAGTGCTAACAATCAAATTAACATTGATATTGTCTCAATAAATTATACATGCTGCCATATTCAGATTTCTTCTACTATTCCATAAGATCAAACCAACAAGACAGATGAAAACAAAATGATAAGCAGAAACATAGCACCACAAGAAACTGAACGGACCTAATGTCTGTGACAAAGAAAAGATCCATCACTCTCCCATCCGGTGTTGTGGATACCTTAACTCTCTTTATTGTAAGCTCCAGTTGGCAAAGAACCTTTGTTACATCTATAAGAAAGAATAAAAAATCAAACAAAGGAGGAGCAGAGAAGATAGTAGAAAAGATATATCTCTTCGATATATAAATGAAAGAGTGAAAATCTAAACAATATTTTGAAAGCAATGCTACAGACGCTGACTTCCCTGTTGTGATCAAATATGAATTACTACTATTTTCTTTTGGAAAAAATTAAATACAAGCTGACTCCCTTGATATGACCTAATATGAAGCTTCTTTGACTTTCAACACACCCCCGTCAAAAGAGTAAGTAATAAGAGGTGGAATCTATCAAAGACTTAAACAGGAAGAAAGCATATACCTTTCAACAAATATAAAGAATTACAATTAACATTATAAGCACAAGATCAATCCTCTGGTCAAAGTAAGAAATATTAACAGATATCTTAGAAAAAGTTTAAAATAACAAAACAATGCAATCAGCCTGGGCATGTGATGCAGATAAAGAACTATCTCAAATCCGATTCACATTTGGTTTGGCTCCGAATTAAAGTTAAGCAAAAAACAAAACAAAAAAAGTACCATGTAAGAGGTCTTTGCGATCGTAGTAACACCAGAACTTCAATAGGAAGATGTCTGGGGGCTTAGGCTGTTGAAATTCCTCTCTGTAGTAGTAAATTTCTGCTACAGCAGGCAGACACATCGGGCACACCTCTACTAGTCTCTTCTTTATCAAATCCCACCTTGTTTTTGGCCTCCCAACTACCCAGAAAACTATGTAACACCATTTGCCATCCGTTGTAACATCTACACACCAAAGAAGAAAAGCAGCATACAGAGTAAAGAGAAAATAGGGAAAACATCTCTACACCTATTTTTTCTTGCCAAGAATCTTAAGATGTCATGAGACCAATTGAAGAAAAATAGAATGCCCTCCCTCATTTGAAAAGAAGTTTCAAACCCCTATGGTTTGCTTGGTGGTGAGAGGCTACAGTTGCTGCCTCGGATGCAACGAAGGTTCAAATTTTAAGTGCTTACTGGGTGACAGTGGTATGTGGTTTTGTGGGCTACTGTGCGTGTCCGTGTCCATGAGTCGGGAACTTGTGTATGTAATTGCAGTGGAAAAGAATTAAATAATTCAAATTTACCACCATCTCCTTATTTTGCAACGGATCCCAAAACTCAAAACCCCATATCATCAGTTGAACGAAAACATAACAAATTTAAAAAAGGAAAAGAAATAAGAAAATTGCATCGATTCATCAAATTTCCCCCAAGAACATAAGATCCATCCCACTAGGAAAACCTAAAGAAATGGAAGGCGCCATACCTCCTCTGGCAATGCTCAAGCCGAAGAGCAATATGATCCTACACAAATCACAACCCAGGCCAGTCTTGTCGGGGCAGTTCACAGTGATGACAGTGGGATCGCCCCGCTTCTCGGCCTCTTTTATCAACACCGCATCCTCGAACAAGATGCCCATTGCCTCTTCTTATCCTCCTCTCTTCACATGAAAGTGGTGTGGCTAGGCTAGGCTCCTGATCTATGGAACGGGAGGAAGTTCGCTTGGCGGGGTTTCTTGCTGTGTTTCAGTTGGGGGAACGAAGAAGAGGAGAGGGAGACAAGGAAGCGTGGAGGGGAACCAAATTAGGAATCTTCCTTCCATACTCATGTCTTAGGCTCGCCTCTTTCTATCCTCTTGGTTTTGGGGTTTCAATCTCTCCTCCTCGCTTCTCGCATCGCTATTCGCTCCTACCATTTCTTCCAGGGAAAGGAAAAGTGGGCCCCATTCGGTTATCCACTCAGTTGGTATCCAACCTTTATTGTCACCTGCGTTTCCAGTAATAATATAATTTCTTATTTTTTATTATTTGAAAATTATAAGATATATATATATATAAACGATTGTAATATAATTTTTTTTATTTAGATGGAGAATAAAAACAAATAAGAAAAAAATTATAATTATAACTTCAGATAAACAAAAGAAAAAATAGCAAAAATAATAAAATATTTTATTTCTTATTCTTATATCTTAAATTAATGTGTAAATAAAATAAGAGTATAAAAAAAATAAAATAATATTATGTACGGTCTTTTCCCCTCTCTTTTCGTTATAAAACCCTTATCTTAATAAAAAATATATATCTTATTTTCCTTCCAAATTATTTTTCACTAGTTTCTTAGTAGGGGTGTTTAAAAAAACCGGTGCACCGCGAAAATCGATCAAATTGAACCGAACCAAACCAAATCGATCCGATCGATTTTTTTTTTTTTGACGGTCGAAGACGGTTTGGATTCTGTCCAAACCGCACGGTTTGCAGTTTGGACAGTTTGCGGTTCGGTTTTAAATCGAACCGTCCAAGAAAATAATAAAAAAAATTATTATTATAAAAATCTAATAATTGGCGGCCCATCTTATTTATTTTTTACACTATTTTGTCTTTATTTTTTGCTCCTATTTATTTACGTTTAATTGTCTTTATTTACCAATATTTGTGTCTTTATTTATCATTTTTAAATATCATTTTTAGTGATTTTAAATAGTATTTCAAATCGCGGTTTGGCCGAACTCAAACCAAATCGTGGTCTGGTTTGGTTGAAAAATCGCACTAGCAGTTTGGCGTGCTGAAAATAATTCAGACCGGCCAACCCGTACCGCGAACACCCCTATTTCTTAGTATAATTTTATTATTATAAAAAAAGATAATTGAATTAAATTAGCTTTCTACTTATTTTTTATTTTGTTTGCTAGATGAACTGAATAAGCATATCACGTATACATACATAAATAACAAAATTAAACAAACCAAGATTTAAAATTGATTTAATTGAAATGACAAAACTTAATCAAGATAATTAAAATTAGAGGGGTAATTCGTAACATGCATGTGTAAATAGAAAAATAAAAAAATTTAAATAAATATTTATCGATAGGGCTTGACAGTTTTAATTTAGTTTTTACAAGATATAATGCGTGTTTCATTTTTTAAGTTTTTAGAATAATAAAAGGAAGGGAAGCCTTGTGTTGGGGATAACTTGAAAATGACAAAGACCGACCGACCGACGGCTCGCCGGTTGCCGGTTGGGAGGCTTGGCCTTAGGCGTTGAATGTATATCATCATCTCATGATAAATTGACGAGATATATATAACGCGAGAGAGATGAGATGAGATGTTAGGTGGGTGTCACTAGTCTTAGATCACCAACTTCCACTTGCTTTACACGTGCATTGACTCAATTTTGTTGGAGGGAAGGGGAAGGGAAGATTTATTTGTAGATTTTTTTATTTTCATTTTGAAAATAAAAATAAAATAAAATATCCCTTAAAATACATGAATGCTAGTTTTATATTTGTTTGTAGAATATATGCATCAAAACAATATATTTTACGTATTTTAAAATATAAAGTATGTGACTTTTTTATATATTTTAAAATATATAATTATAAAGATAAATAAATAAAATTATTATGTTTATTCGATACAGACAACATCAGAGTGGAATTTAAGCCCCCTTCCCCACTCTTTATATGTCTGCGTCTTTGCTCGATCTTGATAGAAGAACAATTCTCAAAAAATAAAATATCTAAATCACCATCCAACTCAATGAAGTGAAGTGGAGTGGAGGCAAATGTTTTGAGACTCCGAAGTTTGTGTGGAATGAAAAAGGCATCTTAGGAGTTGTCACACTCAGTACTTAAAAAGTGACTTCTTTTTCCACTTAGAAGAAAAGTATTTTGGACTCAAAACAAAAACAAAAAAAAAAAATCAAAAGGTAAAAAGTATAATAATAAAGATGAAAAAAAATGATACTTCTTTTTGCATAATTGTGAAAGGGAATACAAATTTTACATTTCTACGCAACTTGTTTGAAAAAGATATTTGGTACTGATAGGATTTTAAAAATAAATAATATAGTATTAGCAGTGTGCAAATAGTCAGTTCAGTTATCGAATTGATCGAAATTCACTAATCGATTAAACCGAATTGAGAATCAAAATTGAACTGAACTAATCAATTAATCGAAAAAACTAAACTAATCGAGAATCGAAAAAATTAAAATTAAATCGTATAAACTGAATCAAATCGATTAAAATAAAAAAAATACAAGAAAAGATTGAAGTATCCGAAAGAAAACACACCCCTTATTATCTTTCACCATTAAACTCATTACGTATAGGTTCGTTGATATTTGATCATTAGATATGGAGAAAACCTTATTACTTTTCGCCATTAAATATAAAAGAAGATACTGGCCGGCAACAACGTGGAGAGGGAGAAGGGAGATAAAAAAAAAGGTGAGAAAAAGAGAAATGGGAATAGTGTTTTTTAAAAAAGAAAAAGCCTATAAATAATCATTGATTCTTTAATCAAATCTTAAAAGTGATAGGTGAAATTTATTTATAAATTTTAATTTTTTTCTAAAAAGTTCAAAAATAATTTTTATAAAATGTTATTGGAATAAATTGCATTGAGAACCACATATATAGCAATTTGTATAAAGACCTCCACATTAAAATTTATAAATAAATTTCACATATGACTTCTAAAATTTGGCTAAAAAAGCATTGACTACTTGACATGGTCAATCTTCGTGCAGGCATGCATAAATACAGATATTTAGGCTCTATTGGACGTAGTCCAAGTTACTGGGAGTTAAACAAGTTTTTTCAGTGATTGCGTACCAAGAAGCTATCGTATAGGGTAGACGGACTACCTGAGGGATATTTGGTTGGCTGCTTCATAGTTGGCAAATTATCCTAGATGTGAAAGTAAAGAAGGCGCGCACTCTGTCCAAAACTTTCGGTGTCTCTTGTTTGGTACGCAAATGTCCCTTTAAAATATCCTTAAATTGTAATTTATTTACAAAAATATTTGATAAATAAAATTGTAATATTAAAATATATTATAACAATATTTACAAAAAAAAAATAATAAAATCACATCCATAAAAATGTATAACATCATATACGATATTTTGCAAAAATGTAGATATGGTTAATTCATTAGGTATGATCGTTGTGCAATGAAAGGACAACCTGTCACGACCCGAAATCTGATAAGTTATGACCGACACTAATCCCAAGGCCTAGCGGCCCCACAATGGACTAGTAAGCCTCTTCTCTAACTCGATTTGAATAAAACAATAATACTACTGACAAGATATAGAACATAGAGTAAAATACCATTTCACTTTCTAACATAATATTTCAATATTCCATATATAACAGCTGTACAAAATAAGAATATCTGTCACATTGCTGTCATAAATACATATCTGATCCCGTATCTCGAACCCTTGACACAATTATGTGCCACAAAAATAAAAGACAAAACATCAGACTCTATAGTACGAGTATGTCTCCACGGAACATCCTACATCACATCAGGATTCAAAAAAAGCATCTGATATCATACTAGAAGATCTGCTGGATCAATAATCAAAAGGAGGATTCCCTGAAAATATTTTTAATAAAAAATGGTGAGTCTTGTGGACTCGCGAGTATAAGGTATGTCATGCCCACTAGGAGAGTATGCAATAAAATGCTAGGATGATCATTATGAGTACAATAACATAATAATGATATAAACAGCAAAAATATGTACCATAAGTTTAAATAATTTTGAGGTTTCAAAGGAAAACATAGTGTAGGAAAAATAGGTGCCTAAGGACAATCCCCATAAGTCATTCCCTAACCACCTAAGTCCCATATACTTTTATATGAGATGCATGCACTGATTCTGAGGACACACTAATAGAAACTAGCCTAACACCTATATACACATGCACATAAGTATATATATCGGCACATACATCATCATCACACAATATCATCATAATGATCCACGTGATAGTAGTGCTGAAACATACTATCCGTGTCTTTCATAGCCTTGGCATACCAAGCCTCACAGTACCATGATTTTTTCCTGTTGTGAGTCACCAGGGAATCTACTAGATAGTCCTCTAATAATAATGCAAATGATACCCTAATTTATACACAAATCATAATCATTTATCATTTTATATGGTGTCTAAAATACACCATATCATGCAATATTTCACATTCTCAAGACAAGAAATCAATTAGGGTATCTTTCAGCTTATGTCTCTCCTAGTATGATGAAAATATTTCATGCAAGTTAGAACATTTAAAAGTATTCTTCTATAATCCGCATATAAAAATCATGTACCAGTTATGCATATAAAAATCAGTACAAGTTGATAATCTTTATGCATGAAACAGTATATACGTGCATAATATAAGGTAAACATAACATATCCTGTCTACTCGCCTGGGAAACGATGACTCAAGTCCGAGTCTGGGAGAAGATCGAAAAAAATCTTGAGAATCCGAGCCTACAATAAATAGAATGGGGTGGCCACATTTAGGTAACAAAAGTAACGACGTAATGAAATTATCGAAAATCCTAACCATTGCCAAACACCCTGAATTGATTATTTTATACCTTGGCTTGCGCAATATTCGAATTTGGTGTCATGGAATTCGTCGAGCTTAGCCGTCGACTACGTCATCATGCCTCGCCTTGCATGCTACGCTTAAGTGTATAGTGGAACTATACACCCACTTATAGGCTGCAATAACATAATATATATATATATTTCTATATTCACCAATAAATTAGTTTTCTTTTAATATAGATAATATATTTTTATTTAAATTCCTCATTTATCAAAAATACATATATATTTATATTTATAACTAAATTGATAATTTTTTAAAAAAACTTAATAATTAATTAATTAATAATTTAATAAATGGTTTAAAAGGAATAAATTGCACTATCCTAGCCTCAGAATAAAATGAATCCATCAGAAATTAGGATTCGAAATAAATCCACATCATCATCATAGGCTAACCTAGAATGCACTCGGGGTCAGTCTTGCTCAGCCTCGAGTCATCTAATAAGGCTTCGTCCTTAGGACTTCGATCAACAAAATGACTCGCCAATCATATCGCCAATTCCAGGAGACCTAAAGAGAACCCAAATTAGACTGATGTCGATATCCTGAGTAGGACCAACCTAACCAAGTCATCCTAGGTCCACGGACAAGCGACAAGGGAGAACAAGCCGAGTGGGCCAGCCCAAGGGCTGCCACAACTGGGTCAGTCATGTCCAACACATTGGGCTATCTTATAACCCAATCGGGCCCCGCCATCCTAGGCCAAAACCTAACCTGACATGCCCAACCCCAAAAGCCCTCATTTCTTTTTTCTTTATATTTTATTTATCTTTTTATTTTCTTTCCTTTTATTCTTTTTCTTTTCTTTTCTAATTTTCTTTCTTTCTTCCCAGCAAACTGCCGCCGCCGGCCGGTCAAAAACGGCCGACCATCATACCGATACGAAGCCCTCGCCACGAATAACAATATATCTCAAAATGAGACCCATCAGAAGGTCAAATCTTAATAGATATAAGAATTAATTTTCGGACAAAATAGGGGCGAAATCTGGCCATTGCCGTTTGCAGGCCGTCGGCCAATTTTTTTCAACAATCAGAGGCTACCTCGAGGTGCGCAGCACCAAGAAAAGCAACATACCCAAAAATAAGAAAGATCGGACGGCTAGATCTTCGTAGATCTAGAGTCAAACTCTCGGCCAAAAAGGGACAAACACACTGCCAACGTCGCCAACCACCGTGGTTGACGATTTCCGCCGATCCAAGACCACCACCCAACTTCCTCAAGCAAACTGACCAACATATCCCAAAACCATCAAAATCCAACAGTCGGATCTTCGTAGATCTGACCTCAAACATCCAGCCAAAAGCCCACATCGCACCTCAACATACATCTCACAAAAATAGCAAGAAAAATCGAAAAGATCAAGCCAAAATGCTTACCTCCTTGTAGATTGGGGACGCTTTAACGGTGAAAATAAGATCGGATCGAAGATCGAACGGCTCGATCGCTTGGAATCAACGAAAATCCGAGAAGGAAAGAGAGAAAATGAGAGAGAGAGAGAGAGAGAGAGAGAGAGAGAGAGATTTTATGGGGGGGCTGCCCAAGCGCCTCCCCCTTTTCTTTTAAGTATTTTCCCTTTTTTATTATTATTATATATATATATTTAATTTAATTTAATTAATTTAATTATTATTATTTTTTCCTTCTTTTTTTTTCGGATCTTTACATTCTCCCCTCCTTATAAAAATTCGTCCTCGAATTTCACGGAAACAAATACGAATATTTCTCTTTTATGGCATCTTCCATCTCCCAAGTGGCCTCATCCTCACTATAGTTGCTCCACTGGACTTTAACGGAAGCTATTTCCTTAGATCTAAGCTTTTCAACATGTCTATCTAAGATCTTAACAGGTTGCTCTTCATATTGCAAGCTTGGTTGAATCATAGTGGGTGCTATCGAGGGCAAAACATGAGAGGGGTCTCCAATAACCCCGCGTAGCATCGACACATGAAATATAGGGTGCACTCCAACCATCGACGGTGGTAGCGCCAACTCATAAGCTACCTTCCCAATCCGCCTAAGGACTCGAAAAGGTCTAACATATCAGGGACTGAGTTTACTTCTCCTCCCAAACCTCACTACCCCCTTCATAGGCGATACTCTAAGGTACACCAAATCATCCACTGCAAACTCTAAGGGTCGACGCCTACGATCTGCATACGACTTCTGATGACTCTGAGCTGTTAAAAGCCTATCACGAACTACTTGGACGATCTCTATGCTTTAGCCAACCAAATCTGGGCCAATAAGTCATCTCTCACCAACCTCAAACCAACCTAAGGGTGACCTACATTGTTGACCATATAGCGCCTCGTAAGGTGCCATCTGAATGCTGAATTGATAGCTATTATTATACGAAAATTTGATATAGGGCAAATTCTTTTCCCAACTACCCTTGAAATTAAGGGCACACGCTCTAAGCATGTCCTCAAGTATCTGGATAGTCCTCTCCGACAGGCCATCCGTCTGGGGGTGAAACGCAGTACTCAATGCTAACTGCGTACCCAAAGCCTATGAAACGAGCCCAATACCGAGAGGTAAATATGGACTCTCGATCAGAAATAATAGAAATGGGTACTCCGTGATACCGTACAATCTCATGAATAAATTTCTGAGCTAACTGAGAAGCAGTAAATGACGTACGTACGAGCTGTCTTCGTTAAGCGATCTACTACTACCCATACTGAATCATGTCCTGCAAGGGACCTCGGTAATCCTGTAACCATATCCATGGTAATATGCTCCCATTTCCATTGGAAAATTGGGATGCTCTCCAACAAACCTCCTGGCCTCTTATGCTCAGCTTTCACTTGCTGACAGACTTGGCAAGTCAGACACGTACGAGTAACATATTTTTTAAGGCGCGACCACCAAAACAATTGCTTTAGGTCCTGGTACATCTTGGTAGTCCCTGGGTGAATGGAAAATCGAGAATGATGAGCCTCTCTAAGGATCCTACTCCTCAGCTCGTCTAGATCGGGGACACAGAGCCGAGTCCTAAATCTCAACACTCCAGAAGGGTTAACAGAAAAATCCAACGCCTTACCTTCTCCGACATCCTTAATGATCTTGGCTAGACTAGGGTCCTTAACTTGAGCCGCCTTAATCTCCTCCATCAAAGCAGACCTAAGCTCAATATGCACTAAAAATCCTCGAGACTTAGATATCTCTAAACGTGCACCACTCCGCTCTAAACTATGTAACTGCTCCACTAACAGTCTCCTCCAACTAGAAATATGAGAAAGGCTGCCTATAGACTTCCTACTCAAGGCATCTGCTACTACGTTAGTCTTTCCTGGGTGGTACAAAATATGGACATCATAGTCCTTTAGGAGTTCCATCCACTTACGTTGTCTCAAATTCAGATCACTTTAGTCAAAAATGTACTTGAGGCTCTTATGATCCATGAACACCTCGCAGGTCTCACCGTATAAGTAATGCCGCCATATCTTGAGAGCAAATACTACGGCAGCCATCTCGAGGTCATGAATAGGATAGTTCTGCTCATGTTTCTTCAACTGCCTAAAAGCATACGCAATAACTCTCTCACGTTGCATCAACACACATCCTAATCCAACCCTCGACGCATCACAGTACACGACATAACCCCCACTCCCTGACGGTAGGGTCAACACTGGCGCTATAGTCAAACGTCGCTTCAACTCATTGAAGCTTTCCTCATATGCATCTGACCACTCAAACTTTACATTCTTTTGGGTGACACGTGTCATCGGCGTTGCAATCTTAGAAAAATCCTTCACAAAGCGACGATAGTATCTTGCTAGATCTAGGAAACTACGTATCTCGGTAACGGTATTGGGTCTAGGCCACTGAGCCACAGCCTCTATCTTCTTTTGGTCCACCTGGATCCCTTGACTAAACACAACATGCCCCAAAAAGGCAACACTTTCTAGCCAAAACTCACACTTTGAAAACTTAGCATACAGCTCATTCTCACGAAGGGCTTGCAAAACCGTCCTAAGATGGTGGTCATGCTCAACATCACTTCTCGAGTACACCAATATGTCGTCTATAAACACGATAACGAATCGATCCAAAAAGGGTCGAAATACTCTATTCATCAAGTCCATGAATGCTGCCGAGGCATTCATCAACCCGAAGGACATCACCAAAAACTCGTAATGCCCATACCGAGTGCGAAAGGCAGTCTTGGGAATATCCTGATTCCTGATCCTCAATTGATGGTATCCTGATCTCAAATTAATCTTAGAAAATCGCCTTGCGCCTTGCAACTAATCAAATAGGTCATCAATGCGTGGTAACGGGCATTGATTACGAATAGTAACTTTGTTTAATTGACGATAGTCGATGCAAAGTCTCAAACTACCATCCTTCTTCTTCACAAATAGCACCGGCGCACCCTATGGCGACATGCTAGGCCTAATAAGCCTTTATCTAAGAGTTCTTGTAATTGATTCTTTAACTCCCTCAACTCCGCTAGGGCCATTCTATACGGGGGTATCGAAATAGGTTGAGCCTCCGGTACTAGGTCGATACAAAACTCAATCTCTCGATCGAGTGGTAATCTCAGAAGCTCTTCAGGAAAAACATTTGGGAACTCACACACTACCGGGACTCTATTGACCTCCCCAACTGATCGGTCACACTCTTTCACAACTGCCAAGAACCCCTCACAACCTCTGCCCAACATACGTTGCGCCTTTATAGCTGATATCAACATGCTAGCCCCTCGAGTCCTATCCCCTTAGATATAAAACAAATCCTTACCAGAAAAATCAAAGTAAACACGTTTTTGACGACAATCTAGGCTAGCGTGGCACAAAGCTAACCAATCCATACCTAAAATGGTGTTAAACTCCATAGGACCGAGTAAGATAAGATCTGCTAGCGTATCCCATGAGAGAAACAACACAAGCCCGATACTCTTGCTCTACCTGTAGGGCATCACCCACAGGAGTTCCCACTAACATGGGCTCAATCAGAGGAGTGGCAATTACTCCCAGACAGGGAGCAAACTACCGCGATACAAACAAATACGTCGCCTCGGGATCGAATAGCACGTGTGCACTGTGACCACAAATATGAACCGTACCTGTCACCATCTGGTTGTATGCCTGGGCATCTTGAGTCGTCATATGATAAACCCTCGGCTGACTCTGTAAGCCATGTCCCTCTCGAGACTAGGGAACGCTGCTCTGAGCTCTAGGTGCCAGCTGCTGGGCTGGAGCCTGTCGTCCTGGAGGGCCTCGCCCTGGTTGTGGGCAATCCCTATGTATGTGACCTGACTGTCCACACCTAAAGCATGTAATCAGGGCCTTCGCATATTTGCACACCCCTAAGTGTCTCTTCTTACATGTCAGACATTAAGGCCTTTCTTCCTGTCTATGTTGCCACTGCCGCCGCTGCTACTGTCTCTAGGAAGGGGGCGCAGGCAATGAAGGAAATAGTGGCGCTACTCCCAACGGCTGCGAACTCATCGTGCCCTTCCCCTTCTTCCTAGAAGAAAAGAAAGTGCCACTGTCACCTCTAGCCCTTTTCAAATCTCTAGTTGCCTTTTCCTCCGTTGCACGTGTCTCAAGGGCTAAGGCACTATCAATTGCCTCCTCATAAGTGCCAAAATGAGTGGCATGCAAACTCCTGAACCACGGCTAAATCAATCGAGATACGAAGCGTGTAATCCTGTCCTGCTCCGTAGGAACCAAAGCGGGTGCAAACTGTGAGAGCTCGGTGAACAATACATCATAACGCTCGACGCTCTTATCTGGGGTCTGCCTTAGGGCCTCAAATTGTTGGGCCCTCTGGAATCTCATAGTGTTAGAGACATATTTTTCCAAAAACAGTTTCTTGAATTGCACTCAACCCTAATATGAATCTTCAAGGATATATTTAAATCACATAAATTAAAAATGTCTCTTGATGGAGTGTTTGAGCACAAAAAGTAACACATAAGGGCCTCTAGAGATATTTTTATGCTAATAGAGGGTTTCCTTGTCAATAACTAAACTAGAAGGAGTTTGAGTGTAATTTATCCAAAGTTATCAAAAAATTTCTTTATTTTAACTAAGAACAAAAATTGAACAAGAAAAACCAAAAATAAAAAATGAAAGTTTTGGATGACCCATATATGCTATTTTCACCTAATTAATATAATTTTAATTGTTGATAATAAAATTAGCAAAGCTTAATTAATTATACATGATCTGAAAGAAAATGAAACAAGTTAAGGGGTGAGAATGATTAGTCGAGCTGAGGTGGGTTAATAAGAGTCTTTATGTGAAAACAAATTGTGGTCGATAAGTATTACTTATTTTAAAATTGTTATGATTATTAATTAGATAATTATTTTGATTAGATTAATGGATGGGTGATGGAACAAATGTTTTTTTAAAGTTGGGTTTTGAGGATGTTAAAAAAATTCATGTGAGTCAAAGGGTCATCTTACTTAGAGCTACTACATTGAAAGTAAACACCTTATCAACTTTATGATATGAGTAAGATCAGATGGTTAGATAAGACAAGGCTTCCAAGAATTGAAAAAGCTAGGACTTTGAATAAGTATATTCTTGAATCTTTTTAAAATAAGGATAATCATCATAAGTACAGTTTCAATAAAAAATTATCTCAAAAACCAACCTATTAGGTAGTCATTTGCTCTCATATTTGAGGTAATTCTTAAAAGTTGAAGGAAGAAATAAGTTCGATTCCAATTCTAGTGCATAGTATCAGGAGATGGACATTCTAAGTTTTCTTAATATCACTTGTCCTAACTTCTATAAACCCAAGTTAAGACAATTTACATTTATCCAGCAATTCTAATTTCAATTAATGACTAATTTTTACATCATCAAATTTCCATCCAATAGTAGAATAAAATTATCCTTAATAGAAAGATGTATCTTTATCTCTATCAATGAGTTATTAATTTTATCTATAAATATATCCTTTGTCAACCCATCATATTACATATGAGTGTAGATAGACATTACTTAAAAAATTCATGTGTTTTTAAAAAATAAAAATTCCTGAAAATATTTCCAATTAGAAATCCAAAATCCAGAAGAAGCTTCAAATTTATTGTTTAATCAATTAGGATTGGGGGTACGATTTATATTTAATTTTGTAATGCTAGTTTGCATTGTTGTATATAACAAACTTTAAGTGGGGAGTTTGGATAAAATTCAAAATTTAAAGCATCACACCCTCATTTTCATTTGGTAGAGTTGACTTAATCTGCATTCTTCTCAACTATATTTTGTAAAATACTATGCGTTTGATAGGCATGAAAAATAAGGGTGAAATTCATTTTCCATCTAAATTCTAGGAAATTCTATCAAATAGTTTTTCAATTCCATGGAATTCGAATTCCATTTTAGTTCAAAAAGTGAATATTTTCCTTGAAATCAAGGAATTGGAATTCCTAGGGGTTGGGGTGAGAATTGGAATTCCATGGAATTGGAATTCCATCCTCATTTTTCAACTCTATCAAACGCATCTTGCAAGAGTGGAATTTGGGTAGAAAGAAAATAAATTCCAGGGAATTAAATTACGTAGAATTAAATTCTAGGGAAAATATCAATTGAATGTGTTTGATTAGCTTAATTTTCTACTTAGAAATTACCTAAAAATAAATCAAATATACTATACAAAATATTAAAAAAACCAAATATATATACACAAATATTCAAAAAACCAAATATATTATACAAAATATTAAAAAAATCAAATATATATACATAAATATACACACACACCCAACTTTCTATGTGTGTATGTATATACACAAATATACATACATACATAGGAGAAGAGCTGAGAAGAGGGAAGAGGCGAGGCTGAGAAGATAGCCGATAGTAGAGCCAACGACGCCATCTCTTTCCAACCTCAACCTTAATTTCTCCACCCACTTTCCCTCTACAAAAATACACTCTTTCTTCATTTCCAATAGCTATTCATTCTATATAAAATCTCTTCTGCCCTCTCTCGCCCCACACTCTGCAATCACTGTTTCGTTCCGCTTCAGTGGCCGTTGCTTTCCAAGGAATCGAAGCCGCCGCAACTCTCTCCTCCACCAGTGTTCTGGAGTCGAAGAGGTTGCATTTCCACTTCTCTTCCCGCAAATCGCTCTCAGGTTCAAAATGCTTTCATCGTTCTCGACCCTTCTCTTTCTAAGTCCGTCGCTGCCATCACTAGTCGTGGCTGCCATGCCCGACTGCCGACCTCGTTTCCCCTCCTTCTCGCGACCGCCATCCACGCTTCCCTTCCTCATCGCGATCGCCTGCTACGCTTCCGCTCCTCCTCGCGACTATTGGCCATTGTCATGCCTAATTCTATCTCGCAAGTGGGCGGATCGTGACAAGTAATATAGTGATGAATAGAGTGTTGTACCCACGAGGACTAACTTTTGATGGTTACTCTAACTGATCTAACCTTAACCTAACACACACATTAACAATGACTTCAATTGCAATGAAAACTTATTTACTAATAAAGATGCAAACAAGACAATTTCTTTGATTCAAAAACTCTCAAAGTTAAGGCACTAGGGTTTGTGAATCCACTATCGGCCTTCTATGATTCAATTATTCATTACTCGGGTCTTGCTATTCCTTATCTTAGGTTGAAAATCGATAATCCAATTACAACCAAAAGTCTCTCTCAATGGTCATTCAGTTTTATGTATATATATATATGAGATTAACTATCTCTAATTAACCTTCGAACATATAAACATGCATTCAATCATGGAGATCATCACAAAATGATTTCATAGGGCATAACAACATCTCTACTTATTATAGGACCCTACGTTGTTTGCTACCATGTCTAATCCATATTGAATCTCTTGAAAGCAATATAAATCACAAATATATTCCAATGGTGATCAAGCATCAAAACAACATTATGAACATAATAAATAATCAACCCGAATGGATGAGAAAATAGCAAACCAAATAACTTTAAATCAAACCATTAGAAGTCGAGATTTCATCATTCACCCTAGTTATAAAAACTTAGCTATGCATGCTCTCAATCAAAAGAAAAAGAAAATAGTTGGAATCCATAACAAAGAATTGAGAAAGAAAAGAAAAATACAACCTAAGAGTCTTCAATGTTTCGTCCGCTTCTCTTCTATGCCAAAAACTCCCAAAACCCTCAAGAATAAGTCTTTATATAGGGGTTTTTAGGTTATCAAAGTCATGCATAGTGAAAACTCTCGTTTTTCATATTTGGACGGAGATGGGCCAAAATCGAGTTTGATTTGAAGTTCAGAACGCTACCGCAGTATGTTTGTTGCTGCAGACCCGTGAGCTCCAGATAGCAATTTCTAAAGCGGTCCTACAGCAGTATGCATTCCGCTATAAGCCCGCTAGCCTTTTTCTTTGGCCTCTTGCTTTATCATCTTCCACTTTTTGTCCCTTGATAATCTTTTGCTTTCTTTTGCATCAATACCCGACCATGCCTCCATGCTTTATTTCAACTCCCATTATGCACCAAAATCACTCTTTTTGCTTCATGTCCGCTTTATATGTAATGTGTACCTATATTGACAATATTAAGCTCAAAATGAGTAACAATCATGTTCATTGAATAATTAAATGCTAAGTTTGAACCACTAAATAATAGTGCAAAATATGCTGATCAGCTGCGCTTCCCCTCTTCTTCTCCTTCGCGCTTCCACTCATTTGCTATTGCTACTACTATTGCTTCTTCTTCTTCTTCTTCTCCTCCAAATGCCTAAAATTTCTTTTCCACCCCCCCTAAGAATTGGTTTTCCAATAAAAGTTAGAATTGAGCATCACGTGAGCAAAAGTGGAAATTTGAATTACCTATAAAATATGGTCTATCAAACACCACCAAAATAGGAATTTACATGGAAAATGGCTATTTTCCATGGAAAATATGGCTAATCAAACAGGTCCTAAGAGTGCGTTTGATTGCAAGGGTGGAAAGAAAATGAATTTCAGGAAATTAAATTACAGAGAAAATAAATTTTTAAAAATTTAAATTGTTTGATTGGTATAATTTTTTACTTGGAAAATGATATTATTTTTCATCTTTTGGTGTTTGATTGGTAATATTTTTTATAGAATTTGGTCATTTTCCTAGCATTTCGTGTTTGATAAGGTATTATTTTTCATGAAAGATGAAAATGTAGTGAAAAACATTAAACCCTACACAAAAAAATTAAAATAATAACATATTTTAGGTTAATTAAATCATTTCCCAAAAAAAATGAAACCAAAAAATTTTTAAAAAATTTGTTGTCCAAACTTAGTAATTTTTTATTTTTTATTTCTATATATTTGTATTTATCAATTATTCCCCAATATAAAATTTGCAAACCCTCACTCATTCCCTCTCTCGCTTAGGCATCAGTTGCCAGTTGCCGCCCATCTCTTGCCCTTCTCCTCCTCCTTCCTCCTTCCTCCTTGCCTCCGTCAGACTTGGTCTCTGTTTGGCTCTATCACTCGCCAGCGCTGACTCGGCCTCGGTCTCGCTTTCACCGCCTCGCCAATCGCCTTCTCGCCCTCGTTGGTCGTCGGCTCTCCCCTCGGTCTCTCACTTGCTGCCTCTCTAGCTCTCTTGACTCTCTCGGTCGGTAAGTTGTCTGCTTCAATTGCTTGGAAAATCAAAGTTCTTCCCCCCAAGAAATTTCATTTCCTTGATTTGAAAGAAAAATTCATCACTTGAGAATAAGTGGGAAAATGAGTTATCTGAAAAAAAATAGCTATCAAACGTTGCACAAGTGAAAAATTAAGTGAAAAAAATGTCTTTTCTTTAAAAAAAAAAAAAGGCTATTAAACGGGACATAATTAAAGATGAAATAATGAAAAATTTACTTTAAAAAAGAAAAACACTTGGCCAAACAAAACGAGATGAATGAAGCAATATTTCATATTATGCACAACAAACTAACTGTACGTATACGTCTTCATGTGTTTAATTAAGGGTAAGTATTTCATATTGTTATTGTTATTGTCAAGTAACAATATTAAATTTTTATAAATTCTAAAATATTCTTATAATAATTAAGAGAATAAAAAACCAAAAAAATTAAAAAATACTGGTACTGTGGCCAGCAGTAGCCATTGACCACCATCATGGGAGCCAAACCAAGATTCTCTCTCTCTCTCTCTCTCTATATATATATATATAGAGAGAGAGAGAGAGAGAGAGGAAGAGAGAGAGCGAGTCAGCGTCAATATAGCTGGAAAAATCTTTAAAAAATATCAGAAAATAAAAAAAAGAAGCAAAAAATCGTTGTTGTGTTTTGAGCATTTGAGTTTCAATCGAAACCCATATATATGCTTTTGATACAAGTATGTGTACATGTGTATGCACTTATAGAGAAAGAGAGAGAGAGATATATGTATGTTTCTAAAATTCTTATCGAAAGATGGCAAAGAACATGGAAGCAACAAAGCTTGATTCTCATAATCAATCTTAACATAAATCTTGCTTAAATCTGTGATGATTGAGATAAACTCTAAAATATGAGACTTAAGTGAAGTATCTCCATACATACATACATAGAGTATAGAGCCATTCCTTTAATCGAAGCCTATTAGTGAGAGATTTTGTCATATACAAACCCTTCAACTTCAACCACACACGTGACAGTGTTCTTTAATAGAAGTTCTTAGAGAACTACACACGTGATAGTGTTCTTTAATAGAAGTTCTTAGAGAACTTTGTTTCCTAAACACAACTATATAAGCAAAAGGCCTCTGTCATAAATATCAACCCACTCGTTGTCCTCTCTCATCTCTAGCTTCCTTGACTTTCCAAGCAAAGCCTTCTTCCTACCATTCCTGGACAAAATCGCCATCATCCTAACTTGCTAAAGAATAAAATTGGACAAGCAATATACTGGGTTTGTATCGGTGGGTTGTGAGTTCGATTCTCACTTTGCGCAATCAAAATTGAGGGCATAAGCGACGAGAATCATGAAAAGGTAATCATTCCAAAACTGAATGTCTAAGATCTAACTATCAAACTTATCAATATCACTTTTAGTCATTGCTCTAATACAAGTTTGTCATATTTTGTACTTGTTCTAACATAAAAGACTCAAATCACAAGGATGGATGATCAATTTACTCCAATAATAATTGAATAATATGATAGTAAGATAAATTGTAAGGTTGTTGTGGTTTGTTTGTAGCTAGGGTTAATACCCTGGTTTATCCTGAACTTAGGGACATTTTGTAATTTTATCATATTTTGAGCTTTGCCAATTTGGTCATTGAACTATAATATTGACTTCCATTTCATCCTTAATCGTCTAAACGTGTGCCCTAGCATATGTGGCGACTGAAGTGCCATGCTAATATATCCAATAATGGACATATCAGTAAAATGGTGTCATTTTACCCTGTTCTTGCTACAAACCAAAAGGCAAAACAACGCCATTTTGGTGAAATATCCTAAAACCAATAATCAATAATCAAATACACAAAATTAATAATTAAATACACAAATCAATAATCAAATACATAAAATAATTAGATACACATACACAAAATCAATAATCAAATACTCACATACACAAAATCAATAATCAAAATCACAAACCAAAAATCAATAACCAAATACACAAACCCAAAATCACAAAATGTGAAAGTGTTCGCCTCCGTCCTCACTCTTTAACAGAAAGAGGGTAGGCGAAATGATAGGTTGGGTCAACCCAGATCTGGTTTGCTTGAACCTTTTTGTTAATGGCAAAAACAACAATGAACGAGGAAGCTTCAATGAAGGTCGGTGATGGGTGATGACTGGTGATGGCGAAGTGTCTAGAGAAGACGACAAAGACGGCGATAGGGCTACCGAAATTAACGATGGTTGGAGTGAGATTGGTCGATTGAATTTGGAGGCAAATGAGGTTGATGGTGAAGGCTCGACCGAACAGATCAAAGGAGACCGAGAAGTCAATGATAACGGTGGTAAGAACTACGACCGTGTAGCCTTTGATTCCGTCTGATTCTGATCTGCAGAGACGCAAATGCAATCTCCTCTAAGTCAGTCCACATAATCGATCATTCCACAACGTCCTTGGTCGTGCTAGCAACCTTATACGTTTTTGAGAGATACCAAAATTTCCTTCTCTCGTTTTCAACTTCTTAAGCGGCATATATATAGAGTTCAAAAACCCTAATCACACTATAGAAAACCCTAAACACTTTAAGCCCAACCTCTAATCACATTGGGCCGACTCTTTCTTCTTTTTTTATTTTAATTGTGAAATTGACTCGATCTAAGTGTGTGACCCTTAGGTCCACCATTAGACTAGATGTAGGAGCCAACTTTATCGGGCTACTTTAGGACCCAACTCATTAGTTTAATTAAACACATCTTATGGGCTTCTTAATTAAACTCTTTAATTAATAATTTTAGAATTAATCAAATTAATTCTAAAATCCCTACGTATCATGGTTAACATGTAGCAACATGTCATGAATACTTAGTTAATGATGAAATAAACGCAAACATTTTCAATTGCAATTACCGTGCAATAAAATCATTTCATCAATCAATGTCCTGATTGAATTTAAGGTATGATTTTATGATGAAACCCTAACCATTCAATAACTATGTATCTATTCCAAATTTATGACTTGATAGATGAAATCAAAACACCTTTTGATTTCCACCTCACATTGGCCAAGGATTTCCACAATCATGAAATCATCGGAATACATAGGACATCCTCTCATCTTGATGATAAGTGATGAATCCTTTATCGACATTCATAAGCGTTCATATGTGACAAGACCATGCTTAGTGACAGTTTGTCAACGACTCTTTTAGAATCCAAAAAGCACCAAGGCATAACCAATCAAATATAAGGCTACCATGATGTTTCAAGTCTATGGATCAATCTACACAATTGCAACACAAGAATTCCAATTCGATATTAAACAATAACTATTGGGAATTCTATAGCAGGTCAGTTCAGTGTACTTATTCTTATAATAAGCACTCACATATATGCACGAGTGTCTTCACACCAATGTCCATGAAACAAGACATTCTCCCGATTGAATATGCATCATATTTGCTAGTCTATCCGAGTTATTAGTGTCCATTCCTAATAGCTTTATGACTAGAAACATTTAAGATCAAGGCTTATAAGGAATATGTTTCATGATCGTCATCACTATGCACGACCATATTCTATGAACCTATCTGATCTATGGACTTTGTTAAGTATATAGATCGCAATAAATAATAACGATAACCATCAACGACAAATAAAACATAATGCCTTGCAATAACAATTGATTGAAGAAAAAGAATCCCAACAAAAAGTATATATGATCAATTACATAAAATGTAATTGGCTTGTGGAGCATAACTCCAACAAATGGCATATGTGAGCCATCAGTGAACGTGTGCAAAAGCCAGCGATTGCGATGGCAAGGTGGTCAGAGTTTGATGGTAGTTGGAGGCAACGGATCTAGGTTGCTGCCAACAGTGTTGTAAGAGAAAGACAAGGCGATGATTGGGGGGTAGGGGTGGCCGATGATGGTGTCGCTCACAACAGTGACGGTTTCGTTGTCGTATCCACTATTGTCATAGGTCGTTGTTTGTCGAAAACATAAGAGGACATACGAAAGTGTTGCGCATAAAGAAAAGAGAAATGGGTTTGTATATTAGGCAGAACAAGCAGAATAATTTTGGGTTTGTGTATTTGTCTTATTGATTGTGGATTTGTGTATTTGATTATTGATTTATATATTTTATAATGTGTGTATTTGATTATTGATTTATATATTTTATAATGTGTGTATTTGATTATTTTGTATATTTGATTATTGATTTGTGTATTTAATTATTAATTTTGTGTATTTGATTATTGATTATTGGTTTCAGGATATTTACAAAAATAATGTCATTTTGCCTTATGATTTGTAGCAAGAGCTAGGTAAAATCAAATATGATGTCATTTTTCTAATTTATCCATTATTGGATACATCAACAAGCCACCTCAGCCACTACGTATACTGGAGCACACGCTTGGTCAACTGAGATAAAATTGAAGTCAATGTTAAAATTCAATGACTAGATTAAAATAAAGCTCAAAATAAGATAAAATTACAAAATGAACACTAACTTCAGGATAAACCAAGTAGTAACCCTTGTTTCTAACTAATATCATTAAAAAAGTAAGTCAAATTGCATTTAAACCCTAGTGATTTAAATTATTTATAGTGAAATTCTATGTGATTT